>NC_133652.1:134239900-134484269 GCF_009905375.1 Apium graveolens | reverse complement strand
TACTTAATTAATTAGCTAAATATGATATTCGAATTTACTAATATTAATTATGAAATTCATTTGTTAAATAATTAAGTGTGACATAATTATTATACAAATAGGAATTTCGAATTAATAATAACTCCTAATTAGTTAAGAGTTATAATTCTTATTATAATCTCTATATAATATCTCTTGTGTGGCTGATTTTGTATGTAAGACTTTTACTAAAACCCTAGCCACCAAGGGAGAATATGGAGAGAGCAAGAAGAAAGAGTGTGTGCTAGTACACATTCAATCCTTGCATTCAAGCATTCGTGTGGATACCGATAGAGCGTAGATCGCGAGAGCGGGATGCGTGGTGATTGAACAAGTTTTGGATCTCCATTAGTCAACCAATTTGTAAAGCTTCGTAAGGTAAACAATTTGATCTACGAATTAAATATCTATTTTTCGCATGGATCCTGTGGTGGGTTTCAAAATTTCTGATTTTTCACGTTTTTAATTATTGTTTCCGTTGTGTTTATGTGCTTGAAACCCAACAATATGTTGCATGAATAATGTGATACATGCCATATATGTTTACGTGTTATGCAAATTGTGAGTTCACGTGTCTATTAAATTTTATATGATTAAAGATGATCCTTATCTATTATTATCGGGTGGGTAGATGATAAGGATAAATGTATAGATTATACAATTATATATTGTTAGCTAATTGAAATTGTATCTTTTATTATAGATACATATAGTTCGAGTCATTCAAATCGAGACAGTGATAATAAAAGTAATGAAACAAGCGAAAACAGAATAGAGATAAACATAGAATGGTGATTGACAAGAAAGGTAAAGTACCCTGTCAATGGAAATACTGATACATCAGGACTGAGTTATATGGCAGATAGTTAAAGATCAGAAGGTTACCAGTTGAGGCAAGTATTCCTGAATTTCCTTGTGATATTTTGCAAGTATTTTTTCCCTATTCTAAATTCAGAATAGTTGAATATTTTATATTTCGCTGCAATTACTCTTAGTTATGCAAGTATCTTCTGTTATTGTTCCTTATTATTATTGATTTATCTCTTGAGCAAATACCTATTATTTCGGGTTATTTGCGAACCCTGAATCAGGATGTTTTGAAATCAAAAGGATTGGACATCAAAATACTCCATGGACTGGATGGTTACGATAAAGGCCAGAGATGGTTGGACCCTTTGTTTATGAGGCCAGATTTGGCCGGGGTTAGTGATGGCTGGACCCTTATTTAAAGGGTCATAGTGCCTGGGTACCCAAATGGATCTATACAGGTAGGTATAGATCGGCACTATATCCTGACTGATCAGCAGGATATGGGTGCGAATGTTGGTTCTAGTGTCTAGTCTAATTTATTATTGATCTCCATTAACGGGATTCCTTCATGGAAAGTTTATGATTACAAAACCAAACAAATATTTGATTCAAGAGATGAATCTGAGAATTGTTCGATGTTCTTCTTGAAGAAATGTAATTTATGATTAAAGGCCAAAGAAGGCCGATGTTTTATTTGCTCAACTGTTTTAAATAAATAAAGATGTTTTTGGAAATCATTTAAAGATTGTATCCAGGAATTTCTTTGATATGATACTTGGAAACCTATTATGATACTTGCTGGGCATTTTTGGCTCACTCTTGCTTCGTGAATTCTTATTTCTTTCAGTATCAATGAAGATAAAAGTGAATAGCCCTTAATAGACAGCAAAAATTGGAGAGATCCCAGCTGAAGGAAGTTGAAGATGTCAGAGCGGAATAAGAGGAGGAAGTTAATAAAGAGGTAATGAGATTTTACTTAGTTGTTATTAATTGTAGAAAGTAGATTCTTGTTTCATACCATAACCTGTAAATGATCCGGATTTGAGGGGTTATCTGTATACTATTTTAATATACAGGTTTATATTATTTAAAGTTGTTTGGTGACACTCAATCCTGACCCCGGATTTGGGGATGTTACAAGTGGTCGGTGTCTACTTCCCCAAGCTTAAATCCCCTAGATACATCTGCAGATAGTGCGTCTGATATAGGTGCAGATCGGGAACTTGTTGACAATGATTCAGATTTACCTGATGAGTTACAAGAAATTGTCTTCACATACATTAGAAGCAAACTTTGATCTTTATTCTAAATTCTTTTGATCATTGTTTACCTTCCCAGAGTTCAAATCTGGAACCCTCTACGGGAAACTAGCAACTTGTAGATTATGACTCAGATTCATCTGACGAGTCTAACAAGGATGGGGATTTGTGAACTCCCATTGCACCACCTGTGACCTTCTTAAGGATGGCTAAAGTGATTTTCCTTGCAGGTACAACTGGATTTTGGAGCTATAAGAGGATTGAAACACTTGTGAGGATGAGTGTAAACACGAGTGGAGAGAAGAGTGAAACACTTGTGATGTACATAAAGCAGAATCACACACACACAGTGAGGAAGAAAGAGAAATACCATATCCCATTCCCTATCCCTAAACATGGTTCATAATGTTCAATCTTTTGAAAGATGATTCCTAGGATCCAACTTGATACTTCAGGAACTAACAATGTTCGCCTCATGTCTGTTTATGATTGGAACCTAACTGTTAGGGACCTAAAGTTTATAGATGGAATCAAATAGTGGGGCCTAGCAATTGTGATCTAACAGTTAGGGGTATAAGGATTTTGGGAAGGTTGGTTAACAGGATGATCAAAGGTAAAGCCATTATTACAGTATTTAAAAGGACATGGTTGATCAGACTTTGACTTGCTATTTCTTTTCTAATCAAGTGCAATATGAGAACTCTTTCAGACAATATAATACATTCCTTCTCTTATTTCAGTGGGAAGAAGTGTTAAATAAAAGTTTGGATAAAAATTTGGAGGAATCCTCAACTAAGGAGGGAAATGGCAAGTGGGCAGGAAAAAGGTAAAGCATATTTACACCATATAACGCCATTGTTGTTTGAAACTACGAATCTTATTTTACAGGAGAGGTAGTAAACACGAAGGTGATTTCCTAGTGATCAGAAGAAGTGGATTGGTTTATCACTGTTCTTCGTAAGGGGAGAAGGTGTTTTCCAAAAGGGGAGTACCATTGGTTTTTATCTGCGGATCCTATTAAATGAGAGAGGTGGTAAACGAAGGTGATCTCCTTTAAAAAGTTGATTCTCATAGAGGGGGAAGCAAGAGAGATTTGTGCTTCTCAATAGGAAATGTGGTTGTGCAAAAGAAGTTGTTGATGATTACTTCAAGACTGAGAAGAGTTATCTGGCAGAGATTTGAAGAACCAAGGAAATGAAGATGAAACTACTTGAAGATCAGTTCAGAGCTAGAGGAACAAGCATCTTTCATTTCAGTTACTCAAGAAATCTGGAAATGCAGAATTTAATCCAGAAAACCAGTAGCATTATTTATAAGTCTTAGTACTTTACTTTTTCTAATTATTAGTTGAGTTATCCTCTCTATTTAATATGTTTGTTAGGTTTAACAATCAAATAGGGGGAGATTGTTGGTGATACTACGTAACTATATGAACAGTATACGTAATAACTCAATACTAGATCAATACTAGAACAGAACAGGTAAATAATACTACAGTTACACAAGAAATCAAGAAGAAATAAAGACAAGGAAAATACAAAGAATCAAAAGATTAGAAGAAGGCTTGAAGTCTATTTACAGGTCACTGAAAGAAGTTCATTAATATGTTCTTTCCTCGGTGAAGAATAAAGGTTAAAAAATTTCAGGGTTTCGGAAGTGTTGAAGATTCAGTGTAAAAGTGCCATCGGAAGATTTCAGTGTATTGGCATTGATTGAAGATAGACAGTGTTCGAAGCATAGGAATCTGAAGAATTAAAGATAGGTTATATACATAGGTTAAAGAAGACAGATGCAATCTTGAAGTTATACTCACTGAAAGGAGTTCATTTATATGTTCAAGCATCAACGAAGAACAGTGAATGGAGTATTCAAGATTGTAGTAACAATGAAGATATTGTCTAAGTGCCAGAAAGAATTCCAGTGAAAGTACAGTTGTTTATTGATAGTTAGTGTTCGAAGCGATAAAGTTGTTGCAAGCTTAACAATGTAATCAAGGCTATAATACGAAGACCTGAATCAAAATTAGTCATCTGTGAACCAGACCAGTTGCACTAGGCGTCAATGGTTCGTGAAAGAAATCAGAGTATTATTTATAGAAGAATTGTTAAGTTGAAGAACGTACTTGGATTGAACGTTTATTTGTTAAAGTACGAGAAGAGGTGTGCAGGGTATACAGCTAAACAACTTGAGGAACTGGACAAAATTAAGCTTAAATTATAAACTTAAATAAATTTATTTAATGGACTTTAATTTAATTTATTTAATAAACTTAAAATGATTTATTTTATAAACTCTAAATAAGTTTATTTTATAAATCTAAATTAGTTTATTTAATAAATTTTATATAAGTTTATTTTATAAATTAATAAAGTTTACTATTTAAACTTGGTTTACTTGGATAATTATGTAGCCAAAGTATATGCATGAAAGGTGCCAACATGAGTAATCTTTTGTTTATTAACTTAAACAAAATAAATTGTACATCCTTGTACTCACCAGTTAGCAAAAATGCTAAGGTAAGCTTTCATTCTTCTATCTAGTCGCCAGTGAGGGTTATGCAAGGTTACTAGTCGCAAGTTACATGGAAATACATATTAATCCAAGGCAATTACACCCTTTATACGAAAGCAAATGAATGAACATCCCAGGTTCGCAAGTTATCTCTCAGTCACAACTTTATTGGAAACATAAATTATTTTGTAAGGCTCACAATCAGCCACGTAAATTAATTTTTGTACAAAGTCTACACTTGAAGCAGATTGAGTTCAGTTGTTTTTTCATCTTCTCTCTCAAGAGCTGAAGATTTGAAGCAAAGAGAGACAGAAGAGATACACACTCAAATTGTTATCCGTTAATCTTCTCACCGGAGTAACGTTATAATGCCCGATTTAACTCTTGTGTATTCATAGGGGCTATTATAAACATTATCTGGTAATTAAATCATTAGACAAACAAAAGCTAGATCTTTGTATAGAAATTAATTTGTTGATTTTTGTAGTAGCTAGGAACTTTGTTGTTCTTGGATTATAGCCGGTTAATTTATTTACCGGAGTGTAGCAACCCCTCGCGGATTTATGTTTAAATATATATTTCCCCGAATATCTTGTGTTCCTCGTTTTAATGTCCTAAATACTATTCACCTCAAGAACACGGAACCACTAACCGAACGCTAAATTATTTATTCGCAAAAGATTCGAAAGAATTTTTAATGTAGTGGGTATCGTATTCAACCCCCCCCCTCTACGATACTTCGGGACCTAACAGAGAGTTTCGATGATAGCTATTCGAGCGGCCTTAAATCTCTAACATAGCAGCATGAAGGATTTCTAAATATGTTCTGTATCCATGATGTATGCTTTCAGAATACCTATTTGATTGTGAAATCAAATTTGGTATCGTTGCTATTAAATTAATGTAATAACCCCAATTTTTGCAACTATTTGAATCCTTGATGAATAGTAACGTCTGTTGATTGTGAAATATTATCAGACAACCATATATAGAAGTTCTTTTATAAAAAAATTGAGTTCATATTATTGTTCATTAATGAATATGAGTGTATGTAAAAGTCGTCGGAATTCGAAAACAAGCACTTTGATTTTTCCCGAAAATCTACCAGACACCGAGGGAATTAAGTATAAAACGTTGAGATTGAAGGAATTGAATCCAAGTATTATAAAATAGGATGATTAAAGGAATAAAAGATATTGAGAAAAATTTAGGAAAACACTAACAATAAGATCACATATATGTTTCCTTGAATGATCAAGCGAGTAAACGATGAATGAATAACGTAACAAAGGGAATCCAAATGAGAAAGAAATACTTGTGAAAATTAGAAGAGCAAGAAGTGCAACATTTGGAGCATCAATGTGAAACCAAATCAAAGGATCAGGTTTGATTACATCACTAGCAACTTGGCTAACAAACACTTTGAAAGAGGTGATGTAAGTTAGGTGATGTAAGCACTTTTATAACGTGGTCAAGATAGATATTAACCAAGTAAAATCACTTGTTCAATAATGCACCAACCAACCAAGAAAATAAGCAAGCAAAAGATCACTTCTTCATTTTTTGAAGAAAATCCCGAGAAGAAAAGGGGGTATAAATAAAGGAGAAAGAAATGATTGTATCTTGAGTTTCCCTTGCCCAATTCGCGCATTCTACCAATAAAATCGAAGCCCTCGAGAAACTCTACTCACGCATATAGGGTAACCACTATCCTCGCCTCCTTGATTCCCATACTCATATTTCATGATTTACAGTTAGGAGAATAGTAACCATGTTTATTTTCTTGATTTTCATGGAAGATTAAGGTTGTTTAAGCATAGATTAAGGCTCGTAGAGGCTTTTAGTGACTACCCACACTCCTAGGAAGGTATGAAACTCTTGAAATCTTAGTATTCAAGTTGTGTTGAATGAGTTTTAAGTATATATTTTGAGAATTATAAATGGATGAAAGTATAAAGCATGTTTAAGGTTATGATTATTTAAGTTAGTACAATAATGGTTGTTGTTGGTTGATGCATGATTGGTGCTAAATATAAGTTGGTATTCTTGAGAGGTTTTGACTTATAAAAGTTTTAGATGATGGATTCTTGGATTTTTAGTTTTATTGAGGATGTTTTGGTGTAGATTAAAATTTAGAAATCGTTAGTTTATAGCCGTTGTAATGCCCGATTTAACACTACCCTTGTTTGTGTATAACTTTGGAGTTGAAAACCCCCCTTTTTGAACATCACCACTACCATTATCAATTATATCATATTTTAAGCTTCGTTTTGATATATAGATCACGTTAATCGAATTTACGGTTTAGAAGAAACAATCATTTTAAGTAAGCGATGTTTCGCGAAAACATCTCTACCTTACATGTAGCTTTAAAACTATTTTTGAGACCCCTAAAAGACTTTTTGGATCATGAAACTTTATTTAATGTGTTAGAGGCAGTTAGTAAGTCCTTCGCGAAGGTTTCACATTAAAAAAATTATTGTTTGATTTATAAAAATGATAGAGTTGAGGGTGAGCAAGCGAAAAATGTAAATCAATGACTTGGAAAACGAGAATTCATATATATGAGCGTTAAGGCTTAGCTTCATAAGCAATCAATGACTAATCCTGAGTAATGTTATTATTTATAGATTACGGACCAATCCAGGAACCTCGCAGTTGTATTCGCAGTTGTAGTCGCATTTGCATTCGCATCACTGAGGCAAGACTTCTATCTTATAGCTGTTAATTTCTTGACATTGTGATATTATTCGTTATAAAGTGTACATATGTATGTATATATATATGCATAGACTAGATATGAATTGATAATTATTTCGAGGTATGAATGACTACCCTAAGTTTTGTACGTATAAGGACTTGTGAATCCCTAGAATAAGGAAGAGTAATTAAATGAAGTGGATTAAATGAACGAGAAAGTTATTAGCTAATTATTTATGTTTTCATTATGTCGACCGGAAGCCGACCTTTCTTCTGACAGTAGTCATCTTAGTTCAAAGATTGTTCCTTCAAATATTATACGTTCTGATTATCAGATGTTGAGGTATATAATCTTATTAAATACTAGAACGCGAATAACAAATAATTATATCATAAACTAAACTCGTAAGGATGGTGTGTTTGTAATTTCATTATCTATCTATTCTTTCACAACGTTTTGGGAATAATGAAGGATTTAAAATGAATTTTGGTAAAATAAAGATTTAAACGATAATAAATTAATTATTTAATTATATTTAAAAAATCCTTTGAAGGATCAATTAATTATTTAAATAAAATTATTTTCTTTAGTTTAATTATTTTGAAATATTGGTTAAGAAATCTTAAATGATATTCAAATAAAGGCTGAATTCTAAAAGTATTATTTTAAATAAAAGAGTAAGAGATTATAAATAACTTAGCATTGTTAAGGCTTCCTGGTTAAAATCGAGAATGTTCTTTGATTAATAATATTCCTTAATGAATAACAATTAATGTGGTGACTGTTGAGATAAATAATAGTAATAATGAGAATAAATAGATAAGAATGATGTGATGGATATAGAAAAGATTGAGAGGTAATTGTGGAATGTGAAACATGTAATGTTATGAATGGAATTAAAATGAAAAGTAAAATTTTTGATAATTCATCGGACTTTGTTAGTGCGGGGATCATTATACACGATGCCCTAGCAGGTGCGGCCAGACTGGTCATCTTACTATTAAAACTATATTACGGTTGACAAGAACGTCGTTACCATGGATTGAGAATACGTAAATGCGGTACTTCTGCGTAAGTGGCCGTGTCTAGTCTGTCCCGCCATTTTATTTCTGGCCCATGTACTGCCAAAGGATGTGACAATTTTGAAAAGTGATCTTGTCCATCATAAGGGCAAGTATGAAAAGTGTTCTTGTCCTGGTCAAGTAAGAAAATTGTTTTTTTGTCCATCTACTAGTAGTAAAAAGGTTCATCGGAAGAACATGATTAAAATGACTGATCATCGTTTAATCATATCCAGCTGGTTAAAAGTCTCAGTCCGTCGAAAAAGAAATGTTTAAAATGTTATAAATTTAATTGTCATAGATAAATGCTGATAATAAATAGAATAAATAGATTATCTTACATCTAACAACAAATTGGATTGTTAAGGTTGTTTGGTAATGGAACATCTTGAAACTAATGTTGATTGTTGAAAGAGAGATTGAGTAATTGTTGTCAATTAATTTATATTACAGCTATGTGTTGGAAAATGTTATATTAATGATCGATTGAATGGAAAATATATCCTATACTAACTTGAACTATTGGAGAATTATAAAATGGTTTGAGGTTTATAAAAGATGTTGAGATTGAGGAACAAGATAGAGGGTATAAAGGTTTGATTTCTTTTCTCTATTACTCCTATTGAAGTATATTCTATTTTTATAAGTTGATAGTTATTGGCAGAACTTTTTAGGCATTATTTGCTCATTCTTGTTGTTTCATCTTCCAACCTCACAGATAGCAATGTGGCCATACCATCGACTAATAGCAAGTAAGTCGGTGATATTTATTAGTCCATATGACTGGCTTGAGGTGAAGGATTAAGATGGTAGTCGACTAGTTATCCTGGCATGTTTTGTTTAAGTTAAATCATGTAGATTGTTATAACCCTTGGGTTAAGTCTATATTTGACTGCTGATTATATTTCATCTAGAAGTAATAATCAGTAGCATATCCAGAATAGATATTTGGAAGAATGTAATAATTGTTGAATTATTGTATTTTATGGTTCAGTATTGTATCGATGCATTCGCTGAGACTATAACCTGTGTGTGTGTGAAAGATAGAGGTCGAGATATGAGTAACTGTGTGTTGATGAGAAGTATAAAGAAAATGTTTGAAAAAGTTGATCGTGATAACCCAGATTCCTGACCCCGGATTTGCGGTATTACAATTATATTTAGAACGATCTATTTTTGTACTCATGAAAGTGACTATTTTTCATTCTTCCCTCGAAAAAATGCAGAAATAAGTTATAGCTTCAGAAAGTTAAAGTTTCATATATTAACTTAATATCTACCTTGAAACACTGTCGAGCGTGGTTTTATTTAACATTCCATTTAAACGTTTGCTTCTTAACTTAACAATGCTTATTGTTCATTGCTTCCTTACAGAAGAATGTCATGATAGTTGTTTTTTTGTATAAACTAGTAATCTACACATTAATCTTTGTAGTTTTAATGAATTACATGTGGTTGAGTTATACTTTTATTTGCTTTAATAAAATTATCTTATTATATCTACCTAGATGACATTCCATATTTATCATATTAATTTAATACCAATTTTAATACTTTTCAGACATATTTTTTGCCGCTATTTGATGCAAGCTCCTGTGTGATCCTCTACATTGTGCCATAAGTGTATATCTCTGGTGTTATTGTAAACACAAAATAACGACAGGAAATAGCCACGTGTTTTTTCTTTTAACCTGTTTACTGAAGTTAAATCTTTGTTTATCACAATTACAGGTGCGATTAATGTTTGTACTTGCTCCAACGATGTGTAAAATGTCTGGCATTGCTCTTTCTGAAGCTTTCACTATTTTTACACGTTCGATCAATTTCAGTTACCAGGTGTATCACATAGTTTCCATATTGATGTTAGTAATATACATTATATAATTATATATATATATGTTAATGATTCAATATGAGCAAATTGCCCAATCAGCCGGTGGTGTAACATTTTTAATATGCCATGGATAATCAAGGCTTATGGTTTTACCTTTGGAGACTTCTCTTAATCGAGTATACTTTACAAGTTAACTTAATTCAATTTCTATGATCAAGTATACTTTACAAGTTAGCTTAATTCATTTCCTACTAAACTATGGTCATTGATTTGTAGATTTTGTTTATGTACTTTGCCCACCAGTCCAGACGCTATCAATTAGCACAAATATATCGGGTATCAACAATCTACCTATATCATGCCCATAAAAGTTATGTAGTAGTAAATACAAGTACAACTGCTAGCACTTATTATGCTTATTGAGAAAATGCCTCTGGCATTCTAGCAGAAACAAGTACAGTATATGTTGCGTAGTTATCCTCTTCATTTTTTCTCAAGCCATTCATTTCGAGCAATCTACAAGACACCAAAGGTGAAATAAGATCATCTACTGAAACAACTAGCACCCGTCAGGCCTGGGTTTTCTGGAAAAATTTAGGTTGAGACGCATTAGGATAGCTACAAAAAATTTTTAGAAATCGGATGAGCTATTGTAATCGAATCAATAATTCATGTATGTTACAAAGCCATCATTACTATTTTATAAGTCATATTGATTTTACTCACTAATGTGAGAATGAGAATATCAAATTTTTGTTGTTAATTATTACGACCGGCATTTTTGTGTAATATTATTTATGGTTTTGGTATAATATTAAAGTCGAAAGTAAATATGTTCAATGATTGCGCGTTTGTGTTAGTGAGAATTTCTGCATTATAAAATTTTTAAGTGTAGTACATGATTTTTCAAAGTAAAAGTTTATTTATTTCCTTTATTCTTGATTTATAAGGAATATTCTAAGCCTTGGAGAAATTTTCTTTTAAAAGATATTTTGTTCACAAATTTTGAAAGTGATTTTATAAAATTTCTAAAAATCCAAATTATTTTATGGTATAAATTTTATAATTTTTGAACTTTTATTTTATTATATAAAAATAAATCTTTGAAAATAAGTTGCTTATTAATTATCAAATTACATGGTTGCCCTTGCATGCAAATCCTTTTCTATTCAACTTAAAGGGCTAAAAAGACAATTCCAACCCCACTAACTCTCATCTTACTAGCCAAATTACTTCTTTGTCCTTGCATGCAAAATGACCTAACCTTGCTAAAGGGATACTTTTATCAATTACCAATTCCACTCACATTTGTTCAAATCAAAACCATAAAAACAAGCACAAGTTGTCATGATCATTTCACACTCCACCCTCACCTCACTCTCTCCTCCCTCCCTTCTCCCTCTCCTCTCGGCCCTCCCCCTCTCCTCTCGGGTTTTAGCCGAAAACCTACCCCCTCCCCTTTTCTTCATTCCTCATTCAAGCTCCCACCTTCCATACAAGTAAATATTACTTCTCATATCATGATCATATATAATTCAAAGAGCTTTGAGTAAAAAGTTTAAGTTTTAAGTTTGCATGTCAAGGTTTTAGTTGGAACTCAAAGTACAATCTTAATTCTTATGGATTTAAGGTTGTTTTTGAGAGGACTACAAGGAATGGTGAAATGCCAAGTCTTGAGAAAGAGACTCTTGATGTTGAATGGCCATTTCCCTTCCATTTCATTCGACCATGACCTTAAGAAAGCCGAATAAATGGTCCTTGAGATCATTCTTGTTGCCTTGATTCATTTCTATGTGTTTTTGGTATGATAACATAAATTTTGTATCAAAAACTTGATAAAACCCTTTGCATGCTAAGTGATCATCTAGATATAGCTATTGCTGGGCTTGCATGTCAATTTCATGATAGAATATATTTAGAAAATATGTTGTTTTGGTTTGTAAAACTCGAAGTCATGCATGCATGTAGACTTCTCTTGGAATGTTGGAAGATTTTGATCATTTGGAAAGATTTTGTTAGTAAGCTTTAATTTCAGTAGGTATAAGGTGTTAATCTTGATTAGTGCTCCTTGATGCATGGTAATAATTCGTGTATATATTTTATAAGAATATATAACTTGTTATTTTCAAAAACTTGATGACTTGTAAATGGTGTAATGTGATTTCCTTTGTTTTGCCATATTGCACCCTAGGTAAGGATGATCTCCACCAAGATTATTTTGAGTTTAAGGGAGTTATTTCAGTAGATCACCATAGTTAAGTCATGATTTGGGTATTTGAGTTGTTGGTGGTTGAGTTTGTCAAGTAAAAACCTTGGAGAAAGGAGAGTCTTAGTTTCTGCAGAAAATCAGTTTAGTACCCTGAGGTTTAGAGTGGGTTTTGACCATGTCATTGATGTGCACTTTGAGGCCCAAGCCACCACAAGCTATTATTAGGAGTATATAAAAGGTTTTAGGTGTTGGTTGGAGGTTTATAAGTCGTTTGGTTAGGTGCACAAGTGAAATCACAAAATCTGTCCAGCAGGGGACAGTTTTGTTGTAACTTAGAAATAGGAAGTTTTGACCATGTCATGGGTAGGCCCTCATTAGGCCCTGTTGGGACTTAGTTAGAGGGAGTGTCAGAGAAGTTTTTCCAGCCATAGTTCATAAAATAGGAGTTAGAACCATGTGTCACAAGTTAGTTCAAGTCAGGGAGTTTTCTGCCCAGAAAAACAGGGGAATCATAGACTTTAAGCTTAGGCCCAAGGAGGCCCAAGCTAGGCCCTTGAGCCACATCAAGTTTGGGAGATGCCTTATGGTCAGAAGAGTCTAGTGTAAGAGTTTTGGAGGAAAACTTGTAGTTTAAGGGTGTCTAATGCACTCAAGAAACCATAGATGTCATTCTGAAATTTACTCCAGTGAGCACTTTCACTTATCGCATAGTTTTAGAACACTTAGGAGTGAGATCTAGGTTGACCACCATGGTTTTAAGATAGTATAAAGTCAGTAGAACAAAAGGCCCAAGTGAGGGTCAATAGGTTTTGGATAGTTTAGTAAAGGCACATCGGGTTAGGAAGCCAAAATTTGGAGACTTTGTCTAAGTATAGTGACCAAGTGACTTAAGTTGGAGATCGAGATCATCCAAGCCTAGTGTTGCATTATGGTGTATGTGGTATTATTTGGTATTAAAATATGATATGTGAATATATGTGGCTATGTGTACAATTATATTTATAAGGTGAATATAAATTTAGTGCATATTGGCCTAAGTGCCATTCGTATTTAATTTCGGGTCGTAAATAGGTTAAGTTGGTGAGAATATATTATAATGAGGATTATTATTTATGTAGGATCTCGAGACGAGGGTAAACTTGCCATAAAGGTCGAGTTAAGCTTCCAGTTGCTCCTACCAGCCAGACCACACTAGCCTTTCTCAAGGTAAGTGATTCAACCTGTCTTTCATATTCACTGCAAATGTGTAACAATTAGTTCATATATATATATTGATGCGATTATCCTGAGTCATTTTGATATACTTGAACCAAGCGTATCTTAAGTTATCGTTGAATTATATAGAAATGCCATGAACCCTCAAGTACGTATTGCAAGTAGTTCAAAAGTCTTATCATGATAGTATATTAAAGTAATTTGAATGCCATGATAAAATAAAGAGTTGTTATAACACTTGATTGATCCTCTTGATTATCATGCTAATGATTCCTAGAGTATTGATATCTCACCCTGATGCTTGAATCCCTATAGAACTTTACCTTGATACCTAAAAGCCAGATATTCATCAAAGTTGTCCATAATTGATTGATACCTCTCTTTATCCTGATATACCCTGAGCTAAAGATCATTTCTTCATACCTTAACACCCTTATTATTCATGAAGCTTATCTTCTTGATGTTCTAGCACTTGTACCTTGTCGAAAAACCATTGCTTTAAGCCTAGCTTGGCATTACCCCTTTATAATATCCAATAGCCTCGCTAAATTTTCTTGCCCAAGTTTTGTATATGGAATCCTTTCAGTTACCCTAATAGAGTAAAGTCTAGTGGATCATGGCCCTGAGATTTAGTACCATATTTCCAGTGTTTCGAGTTGATCTATAATCCCTTGATAAAAATGTTTACTGTTAAAAGAGATTTTGTCATAAATCGGCATCAGTTTTTGAAATGAATAAAATGTGGATTTTCAGTCCCAAATGGGGATAAATGTTTTCTTTGAATAGTGGATTTGGACTGAGACGCGAGTCTTTTCCACACTTATAATATAGGCTTAAAAGTTGCCTAGGGATCCCATTAATGTTTTAGAACCCAGCGAGGTTCGGGATTACTTCGCGGCTGATCACCGGCTGTAATCCGTAGCGTCATAAAATGATTTTGATTAAGATATGATTTTGAAAATGTTTTGATACAAGCAAATGATGCCATCACCCAAAGTTTTATCTCTTGTTATTATTGGTTATGTCTTCACATTGTCATTCTTTAATATATATCTCGATTTATGTTTCACATCGTATTGTTTAGCGCTTGTTGAGTATTTGGCTCACTCCTTGCTTTACCCTAATATTACAGCTAGCAGCTATGGTTAGATTCAAGCAGACAGCACGTAAGACCTGTGACGCTGATGCGTATGTTCGAGCTCAGGTAGAATAAGGGATAGTTTTGTGTGAGGACTCGAAATTAAAATCAGTTGTAATAGATGGTAGTGTTGGGCTGTTCCAAACCCTAAACTGTAAGATCTTGGATTTGATTATGTTTACTTTCTTCTAAATATTGTAATAATTATATTTAATTTTGTTGGTTAAGTTGGGGGTGTGACATTAATATCGAATTTAGTTTTATTTTTGGCCCAAAAATAATTTGATTATTGTGTTGTATAAGTAGTGGAGCTAAATGTACACCACTTTTATTTTAGAAAAAATGATGTCTAAAACTAATATATAGACATCAAGAAAGTGATGTCTAATGGGCAAACATATATCAATTTTTTAAAAAAAAATTAGTCTGAAAGTAAGTAGATATCAGGCAAAAGTGATGTCTAACATTTAAAAAAAATATCAATTTTTTTTATAAAACCAATGTCTCTAACTAAACAGACATCAATTAAACCGATATCTAATATGTGAATCAATATCAAATTTTTTATTAAAACTGATGTCTGCATAGAAAAAGACATCAGTTTTAGGTGATGTCTAAGAACAAATTAGAAATCACTTTTATTTTTAACACTGATGTCTAAACCTTGACTGCCTAATGTAACTATATGTTCAGTGGAATAGAATTGATGTAATTGTCGTATGAAATTAATTATGTCTAACATATTTTATAAAAAAAATATGGCTTAGATAACATAATTTAAGTTAAAATTGATGTGTAATCTACTAAAGACATTAGTTTTTGGCCGATGTCTAGATATAGGGGTGTGCATTCGATTCGGATAACCGAACACCGAACCGAGTAAGCAAATTTTTTTTGGTTCGGTTAACCCAAATGCAAATTTTACTTCATTTTTGGTAGAGAAATTTCATAAATTCGATTTTTCGTTATTTCGATTTTTAACCATGGTTAACCGAAAAATTGAATTAATAACCAAATTTATTGATAACTTACAAAATATTAATAATATACTTGAATTGATATACTCTTTCTGGGCCTTGCTTCCATACATATACACACACATATACAAACATACTCTCGCCTCCTCCAAGTTGACCACTCCATTCATCAATTGATTGATACTAATTCATCAATCACTCCATTCGATTCGACAACTTTTTTCAAAGCAAAAGACTGGAAGGTACTGAAACATGTGAATACACTAATTGTCGATGTTATCTTCTGTTTGGGTGTCCATTACTCAATTTTCAATGGTTAGACTTTTACCATAAGCATACTATTAAAGCTTTAATTTTCTGATTCCAAACTTAATTTTCTGATTTTTTTATTTTTGGCATTTTTTCTTAAAATTCAGTTTTAAAATTCGGTTGTATGTTATAATCGAATGCATTTTGGTTCGATTTTCGGTACCGATTTTTTCACTATTTCGATTTCGGTTAACCGAAAAAAATTCAGTTGGTTATAAATTAATGCATAACCCTATCTATAATAGACATCATTGACAAAGACATCGGTTAGAAAAAAAGGATAGAAATCGGCCAGAAATCGATGTTTATCAACTTTTTTTGTAATGATGGACATAATAATATAGAAGAGGCTCATTATGTATGTGATGAGATGCCTGTCCAATCCCATCGAATATATGATTAAGCATGATATCATTGTATAATCGCTATTATAGGAGCATGTTTCACATATTTGAGTTAAACCATGCATATGTAAGGAATTGGCTGATAATTTTTTTCAAGTACTAGTTAGAAGATGTTTTAGGAATAGTTTAATAAGTTACAATACATTAGGAATTTATATTAATGATATATTTTCTTTGAGTCTTTCAATCAAGGACTAGTAATATGCCTGTGCTACGCACACGGGTTTTTTTATTTTCTTAAATTTTTACGATAATTTTTTTCCAGTTTTATTAAATTAATATAAGTATATTAAATTATTTTACGAACCTAATTAAGAAAGAAAAATAAAATATTTTTAAATTTAATGAATTGCTTCCGTTTTTTATGCATCTGTCCTCATTTAACGTTTAAATATATTATAATATTTAACTAACTGCATTCGTTCTTTTTCGTGCATCTGTCCTCGTTTATCGTTTATAGATATGAAAAGTGAAACGAAGTAGTACAATATTTTCATTATAAAATTATTAAAACATTTTTTTTGTCCGCTAACACAAAAATTCGTTCACAACTCATATAATTTTAGCTGTATTCTAAAAAATGCCAAAGTCTTAATTAAAGAAATGCTAAAGTCTTGACTTTTAAAATTGTAAAATTTACGTAATATATTTTCATTACAAAATTTTGAAAAAAAAAATTCCGCAAACACTAAAATTCGTCCACAGCTCATATAATTTTCCTTGTATTCTAAAAAATGTCAGAGTCTTGCTTATAAAAAATGCCAAAGGCTTATTTTTCTAAATTTTCAAAATTGATGTAATATATTTTAATTATAAAATTGTTAATCAATATTTTTTTCTCCGCTAACATAACATTCCATCCACAACTCATATAATTTAAAATTTATTCTAAGAATTATGCAAAATTCAAATATTTTCAACATATCTCATTTGATTTATTACGTAATTAAATTAAATTAGTTTTAAATTATTTAGTTATACAATAAAAAATTATTGATTCATAAAAAAGATATTTTTTTTCCCGCAAACACTAAAATTCGTCCACAGCTCATATAATTTTCATTGTATTCTAAAAAATGTCAGAGTCTTGCTTATAAAAAATGCCAAAGGCTTATTTTTTAAAAATTTTCAAAAATTATGTAATATATTTTCATTACAAAATTGTTAATCAATATTTTTTTCTCCGCTAACACAACATTCCATCCACAACTCATATAATTTGAAATTTATTCTAATAATTATGCAAAATTCAAATATTTTCAATATATCTCATTTGATTTATTAGGTAATTAAATTAAATTAGTTTTAAATTATTTAGTGATACAATAAAAATTTATTTATTGGTTCATAAAAAGGCTATAGGTCAAAAGTAGTGAATTTATTACTCATGTCTAGTGTAGAAAAGGGGTTGCATGCAGATATGGGACCGGCCGTTTCTCTCGATTGCTGCTCAAATCTCCGGCGTATAAGGTCGATTGCTTCTCTATCAATCCTCATACCAAGCTCAATCCTCAGATAATCTATACTACGGTACTAATTCCTCAATCCTCTATTATTGTTTGTTTATTTTAAAGTTCCGGTTGTATGCTTCAATTATCCCAATCGGTTGTTTGTAGTAGTTTATCTAACTTATGTGGTCTGATCTGTATGATACTTGAGAAAGTAATTCAAGTTATATTGATCTTAATTGATGCATGTAAAGACTTAATTCGATCGGGTTCTGAATAGTAGTATCCGCATAATTTCAGAACCAGAGCATATTGATGTTTTATTTTCTGAGTAGTAAACATGTAGGTATGTTCTATTTGATATATGCATTCACAGTTGTAGTTTTTCCTTTTGTTTAAAATCATGGGCAAGGAATTTGATATGGGATACTCTTCCTCAATTATACATTACTTGTTATACTCGGTGCCTGATTTATCATTTTTTTAGTAGTCTCCGCACAATGTGAGAAGCAGAGCAAATTGATGTTTAATTTTAGCAGTAGTAAACATCGAGGTATATAGAATTCGATATATGAATTCACAATTGTAGTTTTTTATTTTGTTTAAATTCATGGCCAAGTCATTTGATATTCGATACTCTGCTGTAATTGTAAAATACTTGTTGTAACGCTCTCCAAACCCGGGTCAGAAGTTTGGGGCTCACAACACACACAACATATAAACCTATATAAAAAATATTATATGCATTGACCCTTCTTTTCACAACCATGGATCATAACAAGTTCAAGTATGAAAATAAGCCACAACCTTATCTTTTATTATATCGTACCAAATCCCAACTAGTTCAACTTACATCTGATAATGATATCATTCTTACAATCTTGCATAACTCATCTACAATATAAAGCTCCTGCTAGCTCGATCCAACTTAACCTGAAATCCTAGCTCGCACACTGGACTGAAAATCCTCGTTACCAATAATTTCTTTTTCAACTATTAAAAATATAAAAAGATTTGCAAGAGTGAGCTAACTAGCTCAGCAAGTCATAATAGCAATAACTGAGGTTAAACAATAACCAATTAAAATGATTCAAAAGAATCAAGTTTCTGAATAAGCAATGATTAGAATTGGATATTCACTTTTCATTTTAAAAACCAAGGTTAGGCTGTTGATCAGTCACGCACTAACCCCGAGCAAGGCTCCCATCTTTGCTCTATATACTGGATCCAAGGCATGCATTGGCCTACTATGACCACGAATCTGGTCCGACCACGAATCTGGTCCACTTATATAAAACCATCCAATTCTAAAATAATTCAAAATGATAACCAATGTAAATCAATAATCTGAATCATAAACAATATTTATCTTGAAACATAGGGTGATTCACAATGCCATGAAGGTATAACAAGGAATTCAAAAAGATTGGCTTTCAATCAAGGAAAGAATCAGAAGGTAGAAGACCAGGGTTCAAGGGTTCCAACGAGTGGTCTTCTGTTAAACAAGGAATAAGGATTGGTATGTCAAGCAATTCAATATCAGAAATCAGTATATGGTAGATATGTATTCGTGGAGTAGTATCGTGTATGTTTGGCTCGTATCTGAGAATTCAACAATCAATGGTTTATGAAGAATAAGGCTTATGGCTCAAGATCAATAACAATCAGGGTTCAAGGTTGAATAGTTTAAAGCGCTTGCATGATAAAAAAAAGAGTTATTTTGAATAATAGCAACGTGTTATGAGAAAGTTTGAAAATATTTGCAATATATCTTGAAGAAAGGTTCAGAAGTACTTGCCTTATCACCGATGATTTCCAAGTTTACTTATACCCATTTTAACAGTTTTACTTTTCCATCACTTTCCTTCTTTTTCTACGTCTTGCCTCTATTCATCAATCACTTGCTTTTTTTTCTACACTTCAGTTCTATTTACAGATCACTGGCCTTCTTGTATATGCCTCGCTTACTCTGCTAGGCATCACAAGTATCTATCAATACTCAATCTCATTGTATTCTAATCGTCACTTAGACGTCATAAGCTTTATCTACCCTTTATTTCACCCAAATCCGATTTACGGATTGAAAGTTATGACTGAAACAGTCAAACAATAACCACATAGGCATATAACACATCAATCAAATAGCACGTAGCACATAGCACGCAAGATATTCGATCAAAATAATTTTTCAAAGAAGATTCGGAGTCAAAATGATTTTCCAGGTATTTAATACAAATTTTTGAACATTTTTTGGAATTAAAACGGGACTTCGAATCATTTTATAATTAAATAATAGGGTTCGAACACTCGAATCTGACTTTAAAATAATTTTATAATAATTATTGAGCCTTGAAAATAATTTTAAATAACATTTTAAAGCTCGAAACTATTTTTCAGGATTTTTAAATCATAAATAAATAATTAAATCTAATTATTAAATCAATTAAAATTAATTCATAACTAATTAAATTAATTAATCAATCATAATTTAAATTAATTGATCAATTAACTAATTAATTATCAACTAAAATTAATTAATTAAATAATTTAGATTTATTTTGTAATAAAAAAAATTTCAGAAATAAATAATGAATTTTGGAAATTTTTAAAATAAATAAAAATCAATTTCTGAAAATAAATATAAACAGAATATTATTTTTGAAAATAAATAAAACAGCAATCTGATTTTTGCAAGTTTTTAAAACTGAATTATTAAAAATGTAAGTTTTACAATAACCAGGGGGCTAAACTGTAATTTTACAGTCTCCCCCTTCCTCCTTCACCTCGCCGTCCGGAACTCCATGGCCGCCGCCGCCATGGAGCTTTTCCAGTGGCCTGAAATTACCCCATAAATTCACTAAAAACACGGCATTTAATCATGGCAATAACAGGAACCCGAATATGCAACTGGAATTATCAACACGTCGACGAAACAGCCGGAATCGTAACTGGAAAATTCCGCCGTCGTCGTCCTTACTTTTCTGGCCGACAACAACCAGCCATCGTCTGTTAATTTAGTTTATACCATTCGATTGCTTGCTTCACAATCTATTCATTCATGTGATCAATTTCAACAGATAGCCCTCAACAAAGAATTGCCCAAATTCAATTAAGAACATTTAGACTAATTATAAATTCTAATTTTATTATTCCGAGAATCAAACTCAATTTTCTATATGTTATTGAGCTCCAAATTCATCATATAATATACCAAAATGACCAGGATGAAAACATCTACATGATTATGCCATCAAATTATACAAACAACATCAAGAACAAAAATTCATATTTTAATCCATAAATAATTCGAAATAAAATAATTAAATCAGAAAAATACCTTGATTTCTGCACCAAAAGTGATGGTTGATTCAGAAAGGTCTTTTCAAGAGTTTCGATTTGATATATTGCACGCCCGAATCAGAGTTCGATAACGCCTTCGTTTGTGCGTTTGATTCTCAAGAACATAACGATTTTAGATTTGTCTCTGTATTTTCTATATTTTTACTGATCGATTATGATTATACGAATAAAATGAAATAATAAAAGGGCTATATATATTTATAGAATATTGGTTCGTGTTGCATCATTTTGGATCGATAAATTACTTGCTTAGCCGCTAAGTAACTGCAAAAATGATCCGATTTGGTACCCGTGTTGGATAATTATCCAAACTGGGCTTTTTATAAAATACTTTATACGAAAATAATGTAATATTATCCCGTCTTTTGAGAATACGGATTTTGTTGATACATCGAAATAATTATCGTATCAAAAATTGTGCGTCGGGACGCGCACAGGTCAAACCATAATCCGGATCGAAAAAGTCAAAACACGGAAAATGTCCGGAATTACCAGATTTGGTTAGGAAGAAGTTTTCAGAAGAGTTTTGGGTTGTAAGAACGTAAAAACGGTTGAAGTCGGACGATTCCCAGCTTTATAAAATAATTTTGTAATTATTCAAAAAATAATTAATAAATTCATAAATCAATATAAAATCCGATAATACTCCAAAAATTACCAGAAAAATACCTTAATTATCTGTTTTTATTATGGACATAATAAAATTAACATACTTATACTTTACCATATATCAACATCCACATAACAACACCAATCATCAAATAATTCACCAAAAATCAGATAATAATCACATATTAATCATTTATCGATAAAAATAATTACACGCTATGTCCTAGATATTACATCCTCCCCCCTAAAAGGACTATGTCCTTAGAATCACACTAGAGATCAGATAATGATACATTCAAGTATCTCACTCTCATTTTCTCAGGTTGATCCCTCAAACTTACAACTTTTCATAGATTTTACTCGTAGAATCACTCATTACTTAACAGCCTCTTGCTGACATCAAATTCTATTAGTTGCTCATATAACTCAATTCAAGCCTCCATTATATATATATAATGGAGCTTAATTACTTTTCCTGAATATACACATAAACACTCTATGAACTAGCTATACATGTGGCGGTGAAGCCAACCCGCTTACACTTATCTTGTCTATTTACTGTTTTAAGAGAACGGGCATAATGCCCATTTATTCTCTGTTCTTTCTAATTCTAGTAATTCATGCTCATGAATGTTTACATTAGTTACTGGTTATTGAACCCCATTCCTACATGTTTCTCTATTCAATTAACTTAGTTTACAATCGCTTCCACTCGCATTCGAGGCTCTTTAATCGTCCTCTTAATCTTCTCATCCATCTGCGAATGATATACTGAAATCATGGCGTATATAATTTCTAATGTTCTCGAAATTACTTCAGAGTTAAGAATTAACGAGAAAATCTCGACTAAATTTGATTGACGTACAAACTTATTACCATATCTTATTTTCCTTAAATCACAATTGAGTATATTTGCTGAGCGAAAATCTCTTACTACTTTGAAGAGAATACACTAGCCTGGAGGCATTACCAGCATATTTTAACCCATCTTATCATTTATTTTGGTTTTATGAAGTTCTCATACGAAACTAACCGCAATGCTTTCCTTGATGTCTAGTCACATATAACGTTTATTCTTTCTTTGTGCCATACCATCAGAACATCTTCTTTGACATCCATGTCTCGTATTATATTCTCGGAGTAGCTTGAATCCCTTGACTTATCGTATCCAGATTCTTATCTTTTAGTTCTGCCTTATTTAATGTCCATTCACCTAGGAGTGGTATATACTATTCTGGTTTGATATAATTTATCGTATTCTGAATACTCCTGTCAAATCTCAAATCAGACAATTTTGATTATCTACAATTAGTTTCTGGATCTGATGACGTACCACCATTTCTTCAAGCAGCAACTAACCCACTTATTGGAAACACTGTTTATTAATAAACGAGAATGACTAGGTTTGAATAACCTATCAATAATAATGCAATTAACGCTTTCCTCACCTTGGGTTCTCTGGTGACTCCACTACGGCGTCTCTTGGCGAAATGTATCCATCTAGTCTTTGATGTCCCGCCTTAACTTTTGGGTAGGGATAACATTTATTTACATGCCCCCCCCATTTCCTCTTCATGTCTGGTCTCTAGATATCTTCTTTTAGCCCTCGGTACTTGTTCGTACTCCTGGGATGCATTCCCTATCTCAATTTTACCAATGCTTCCTAAATTTTTCACCTTACTTCTGTCCTTCATAGTACCCCTATCTTACCTATATCATGGCATCTTATAAAGTTTCTTTATCATCCTTTTAATTCCACTTTCTTTTCTATTTCCACCCTTCATTCTCAGAGCTCATTCAAAACCGAACTCTTGATATTAATACTCATTTTGATGTCATATCAAATTAGATATCAATACGAACTTTGATGCTCACCACATCCCATTCTGAAGTAAACATCAATCATCTATATTAATACCACTTTCGATATTTAACAACAACCTAAGTATCAACATCAATCAGAAACTGAACTGAAGCTGCATCTCATATTTTATCCGAAACAGAAACACTTGATAAATCATTTGTTGTATGATTATCAAAACAATTTAGAAATAAGACATCTTTTAATAAACTTTATTGCAGATGATAAAATTTTTTTGATTGTCTAGTAAAATCCAAATTGGTGTAGTTATTAATCTCTTCTTTATTCCACCTCCTTTCTTCCTTTGCTTCCTTCCTTCTCTTTGCTCTATCTTAAATATTTAGTTCTGGAAAACATTCTTCTCACTTGTCGATACAGGCAACTTTTTATTTCTCTTGTCCATTATAAAGGGCATATTCATCCAAGTAAAGACTCATTCACTTACAGCAATTTCTGAATTCTACTGGTGTCCTTACTTTCTCTAAATTCCTCATTGCTTGGTTTTCGGATTTGAAAGTCACATCAGAATTTGACTTAATACAATTGGAATCGATCTCCATATAACTGACCATTAATTGATAAAATTAGCCAATTAACTCACTTAATTGATCAATTACACCAAGTGATGACTAGCTAAATAATATCAAAGACCAACTATATATAGTCAGATTGGATGTAACAACCTCTTTCAAGAATCGATATCACAATTATTTGGAGTATCAACAAGAATATCAATACCACACGGAAGTATACTTTCTATCTTCAATAGTAAGGTATTCTCCGAAAATTTGGGCAGCATCTCCTTTATATTATTGACTACCAGTTAGACTCAAACCGACACCAACCATCAATCACACAACCAACAATCAACCCAGAAGTAGATCAATCAACTTCCACCTTCTAAACTCACCATTTCACCATCACATACCAGCCGGTATAACCCATATTTTAGTTCAACTTAAGATTATAGCGAACAATTCTTATTATACCATACCTTTTCTCATATCTTCTGATTATAACAGAATATCACTAATGAGTACCATTACAACTTATTATAGAATTCTTCTAGTTCATGTTTCAATCCAAGATCTCTCATTAACAGTTCGTCTATTCTTGACAATATACACTTGTCCTTATTAATTAACTTGTTCAACTTCTGATAATCAACACATGGTCCCAACCAACACTCTTATAATCTTGTGAAAGAATTCCTTTGGTTTTAAAGCATCATTTCTTAAAAATTGTTACAGTCAAACCATCATACCTTCATTTACCTTTATATCTTTTTATACTGAACCTTCTTTGCTGACCCAGTTATAAGCATCAAATTTGCCGTAACTTACTTATTCGAGTGGGAAAGTCTAACCATTCCTTGATGAACGCACTCAAAGTTTATTCGTAACTAGCATTTCTTCGATCTTGAATCTTAATGACAAATATCTCCCATATAATTGAGGTATGCTTCATCTTCATAACGTATCAATCGATTATCTGGTTTTTTATTAAGAATTTCTTCATTCGCTTCCGTTGTCCAGTCAATCATTTGCCTTATCCATTATACGCAGCTTTACTTTCTTATTCCTCTAGTTAATTTACCTCATACGGTTCGCAACTACTCTAATTCATGCCAAAATCTCATACTTACAGCGTATCATGTATACAGATTTCTGCCTCTAATTTGATGTCTTCGCAACAATCCCGTTATCGATATAATGGTTCTTCTTTGGGCGTAAATGTCCACCATTTGTTGGCTTGCAATTATCCACCCTTATTACATAACTCCATTTGCTACACGGGTTCATTTCACTTCCTTTTTAAAACACTCAAAGAATAGACCTTACACAAGAAGGGAATTGTTAGGCACAAAGCATGCGCTAATAATTCACGCAAGTATACGCGTTCGCAAGTAATATAGAATGATTTCTAGTTCGTTCCCACAGAGACTCTGATTAATTATATTTAATTAACACTTACTCACCAATGTATGATTACTCTTCAATGTTAAGACAATAACACTTAAGGTTGATTAACTAATTATGAACTATGAGAATTAAACACTTAAATTGACACTTGAATTAACAATATTAAACACACATGAGATCATAACTTCATTACTACTTCATTTAATAGTCATTGTTATTATCCTTAGCATGTAACGGTGATGATATGAATCGAACAACACGAAACTAGTAAAAGCCAACTTTCATTGCACAAGTACCATTCTACCAAGCATCCACAATTAAGATAGAAGTTGAATAGGCATCAATTATGTTGAGACCCTATATGTCTACAGAATTTGACAACATAACGATTTAAGCACAAGTTATTCATTATGATTACACAGGGCAAGTAAAATGGTTAGAGTTACCCACTAATCATGCATACAATACATGAACTTATGCTAGCATGGCAAGTTTTAAATCTCAAGATTCACTGTCGCTTCATAAGAGATTAACAAGCTATCTTATATGTCCGCGACACACATAAGACGAATAAGCACAACTTATGCTAGATAGCATACAATCATCACATACCAAGGTATTAAACAATTAACTAAAGAAATCCATAGTAAATCCGCTACAACCCCATGATCGATTAGCCCATGATAGAACTCATCGTCACCATGGGTTCATATGAAAACATGATAATAACACAAAGATATAAACTAATAAAAATACTTAATAAAAACAGAGTACGTCACAAGACTATTAAGGTTCAAAGCATAAAGAAAACTAGCATCCACTGTTACAATGAATTAAAAGAATCACAAGATAACGTATGTTTCCTCTTCTTCGTTATTGCGTACTAAAACGGTCTTCTTAATCTTCTCTCCTTATTACTTGCTCCTTGCTTGATACTTGTTATTGTGAAAACGTCTCCCAAGATTACTTATATAAGAGTCCATAAGAAACAGCGTTGTTAGAAGCCCAATAGAACTCGAATTATAAAAATCCAGAATCTAAAATTCCGACCCCAGGCGGCCGCCTCCAATCCCACGCGGGCGCCTACTCTCCAGGCGGTCGCTTGCACACTCCAGGCGGGCGCCTGCACACCTTCTGGAAAATTCCACTTCTTGCTTCTGATTTTGCCGGTTTTTTCGCACAACCCCCCGCAACTGGTTCCAAGTACTTCCCTAGGCTTATTATGATGAAATCTCCCTAATTACGCAAGTTATACCCTGAAATGCAAAAACACTAGAAAAATGCATCAAATACACAAAATACTTGATTTCAAGACACCAATTCAAGCCATTATAAGACGTTCTAAGTGGTATAAAATGCCATTTATCACACCCCCAAACTTAAAATGATGATTTTCCTCAAGCGTCACAGACTCAAAAATAAAATAAAAACATGCATGAATGCAAACTACCTGAATGTAGCGACCCCTATCACGATGACTAAACCAACCAACACATGACATCTCAACAAATGCAATTAGGCGACTAAAGATCAATCAAATCACGCAAGCTAACATACAACTAGAAACGTGGTATGTGCAAATGCTTAACAGATATGCTTCAAAACTAGATCAATTATCATAACTCAATTATCCTCAAGGCAATCACAAGATTATATGACGAATATATTCTAGACACAAAATGACTTATAACACTTCAAGATCACTGGAGCTTATTACGGAATCATGATTTTATTCAACACAATAAACAAATGCTTATTCGATCGTGCAATGAGTGAGGTCCACAAAAGACTTATGCAATGGAATCCATTTAGCGAGCGTTAGGTTAGCGGATCTCAGACTATAAAAGCCTTAGGTCACTAGGCACAAAGTCCCCTAAGAACTTAATAACTCGAATACCAAAGAGCTCACTCGTGATCAATTCTGCATTAAACCATATTTTTTTTCTTTTCTTTTTTTTTCTTTTTTTTTCTTTTTTTCAATTTCTTTCTTTTTTTAAAAAATTTTATGAGCAAGTGCGTTTCGCTCCATCTTGCTCAACCCTAGACTACTCGCATACAATACGAGCCGGCTACTTGCCATTTGATGCATAGCCATAACTAGCAATGAATTTCAATTTTTACTCCAATTTTATCTTTTCATGTCTTTTATCATTAAGAGCCTATCATACATTCTAAGTATAAGCAATAGATTAACCCCAAAAACCATCAAACCATGACAACAATCTAGTCCTTAAGCATACTCTAAGACTTAGTGAAATTATAAGTGCTTCTAGCATGTATGCCAACCTAACAAGATTCAACATCACTTTAACGTTATCACTACACTCGCATCAATATCACATATCAATGGGTAAAGCAACACAAAAGGGATCATGGTATATGCATGAGCTAAATGACATGATAAATAAAGCTATAAAAAACTAAATGGAAAAAATATGCAACTATATGAACTAAACTAATATGAATATGCAACTACATGACACACACAAATATGTTCCTTAACTACCACCCCCAAACTTAAAATCTTCACTGTCTCTAGTGAAGGTAATAGAAAGGAACACAGGGTATACCTACTCAGAGAAGTCATCATCATCATCACCCTTAGAGGGTGGAGTGTCAGGAGGTGGATAAGCAGAGTCCTCACCAAAAACGGGCCACTGAATGTCAGCTCCAAGGCCTCTGAAAGCAGTCCCAAGAGATAGAGTTAGCTCCTGTGCAAACCTACTCTGCGACTCATACATCGCATCCATCCTCCTAGAAATCCTCCTGTACTGGACATCATCCATCCCTGAACTATCTCCTCCCTGGGCTCTAGAAGAACCTGCCTCACCATGATCCTGACTGGGCCTAGCCATCGTAGCATCAGCTGCTGGACGTCCTCCTGGGAGATGATATCCCAAACCATGTTCCCCAGGCTTTCCACCCGTCCAATTTTGTTCATCGCAACAACCGGAAAAGAACGACACTCGTTAGATCCTGTCTTAAACTTCCACACCGCGCCCAGCTGACAGAGAGTAGCAATAATCAAATCTGAGTCAAAATCCTCAGGG
Source organism: Apium graveolens (assembly GCF_009905375.1). Lineage (NCBI taxonomy): Eukaryota > Viridiplantae > Streptophyta > Magnoliopsida > Apiales > Apiaceae > Apium > Apium graveolens. The sequence continues at coordinate 134,455,573 of NC_133652.1, read as the reverse complement.
GTCTTCTCATTCCAGTTCTCCTCCTGGGGCTTCCTTTGTCGCTGCCCAATAACATGGCGAATCGCCGCAGGCTGATAATCAATAGTAAGCCCACGAACAACAGAATACCCATTCTTGTCAGCCTTGGCGTTCGCATAGAACTCGCGAATAACACTCATCGGGACCGCCTCAGGTGATTCACAAAAATTCATCCAACCCTTTTCTGTAATCATCGGCAATAACTCACCATCCCTCCCCGATGGCAAAAATCCCCTCTCCTTCAGAATCGGCTTAGTCAGAAGCCTAGTATACTCCTCCTCAGCAGCCCTATCCACCAATCAGGGCCTCGCAGCAGTACCCCTTGAAGAATCAGCAGTCGAAATGGTGCTGCTGCTATTGACAGTTCAAAATCTCTTTGGTGCCATTGAAACTAAGAATAAGAGTTGTAGAGTTGTGGTTTGTGTGTAGGAATGGGTTTGTAAGTTGAAAGTGTATTGGAGGTATATGGAGAGGTTTTGTGTATATATAGGGTAGGATTAAGGTTAGAATTAGATTAGGAGTGGGGTTGTGGCTAATTTGTTGGAAGAAAATCGTGGGTAATGGGGTTTGTAGTGTTGTGGTTGTGTTTTTTGTGTATTTCTGTTTTTCTTATAATCTGAAATCCGAATTTTTCAAAACTCAGGTCCGCAGGCGGTCGCCTGGAACCAGCGGGCGCCTGCCAGCAAGCGGCCGCCTGGAACCTGCAGGCCGGCGCCTGCAAGGTCCCTGGAAAAAATATTTTTTCAGCCAGTTTTTTTGATTTTTTTGGGGTTTTGGATAGAGTACTAAATTCTAAGGGTTCCTATGGTCTCATATCTTGGGTTGCCTCCCAAGAAGCGCTTTTTTTACGTCATTAGCTTGATGTAGAGTAGTTCGATCAAGTTGACAATAAAATGGCACTAACCACTTCACGGTTTTCCGTATCCCCATAATAGTGCTTCAATATCTGACCATTAACTTTGAATGCTTGGCCCGGATCGTTCTCAAAAATCTCCACCACTCCATGTGGAAACACAGTTTTGATGATAAATGGTCCAAACCACCTTGATTTCAACTTTCCAAGAAAAAGTCAGAGACGAGAGTTGAATAGAAGAACTTGTTACCCCGGCACGAATGACTTAGGAGATAGCTTCATGTCGTGCCACCTTTTTACTTTTTCCTTGTACATTTTGTTGTTTTCGTACACTTGAAGTTGAAATTCATCGAGTTTATTTAACTGAAGCATTCGCTTCTTCCCAGCTGCATCTAGATCAAGGTTTAACTTCTTCAATGCCCAATAAGCCTTATGCTCAAGCTCCGCAGGTAAATGACATCCCTTACCATAGACAAGTTGAAATGGGGACATCCCAAGTGGAGTCTTGTATGCTGTTCCATAAGCCCAAACAGCTTCATCGAGCTTCAAAGACCAATCTTTCCTTGACGGACAAACAACTTTCTCTAGAATGTGCTTCATCTCTCTATTAGACACTTTAGCTTGACCATTAGTTTGCGGATGATAGGCTGTAACGATGCGATGATTCACATTGTAGCGTTGCATCATAAAAGTGAACTTACAATTGCAGAAATATGACCCTTCATCACTTATGATAACTCGTGGCGTTCCAAACCTTGTGAATATCTGCTTATGAAGAAAACTCAACACTACCTTTGCATCATTCGTCGGTAGAGCCTTGACTTCTACCCATTCCGAGACATAATCGACTGCCAGCATGATGTACTGATTATTGCAGGACGAGATAAATGGTCCCATGAAATCAATTCCCCAAACATCGAAGACCTCAACTTCAAGCATCACATTTAAAGGCATCTCATCCTTTCTAGTAAGATTCCCAACTCTTTGGCAACGATCACACCTTAAAACGAACTGATGTGCTTTCTTAAACAACGTGGGCTAGAAAAACCCTGCTTGAAGAATACGAGTTGTTGTCTTTTCACCACCATAATCTCCACCATAAACTGTGGAATGACAGTCTTGTAATATCCCCTCCGTTTCACAGAATGGGATACATCTCCTGATGATCTGGTCAGCTCCTTGTCTAAACAAATATGGTTCATCCCACATGTACCACTTCACCTCATGGATAAACTTCTTCTTTTGAGTTGTATTCATATTAGGAGGCATTATATTGCTGACAAGATAGTTCATAATGTCTGCGAACCATGGCTCTTCCTCTTGAACTGCGAACAACTGCTCATCCGGAAAAGCTTCGTTGATCAATATCTTATCATGCGAAGTAGAATCGGGATTCTCCAATCTAGAGAGATGGTCAGCTACTTGATTTTCAGTACCTTTTCGATCCTTGATCTCCAACTCAAATTCCTGTAGCAAGAGCACCCAACGAATAAGTCTAGGCTTCGAATCCTTCTTTGAGACAAGATAGCGAATGGCAGCGTGATCAGTGAACATTGTCACCTTTGTCCCAAGTAGATAAGATCAAAATTTTTCGAAACCAAAAACTATAGCCAAGAACTCCTTCTCAGTAGTGGTGTAGTTCATTTGAGCTCCATTTAGCGTCTTAATGGCATAGTAGACCACATGAAAGATATTATTCCTGCACTGCCCAAGAACTGCTCCCACTGTATAATCACTTGCATCGCACATCATCTCAAAAGGTTCTCTCCAATCAAGTGTCGTAATAACTGGTGCAGTTATTAAACTCTTCTTGAGAGTCTCGAATGCTTCCAAGCATTCATCATCAAATTTGAAAGGCACATCTTTCTCGAGCAAGTTGCACAACAGCTTAGATATCTTAGAAAAGTCCTTTATAAAATGCCGATAAAAACCCGCATGACCAAGAAAACTACGGATTCCTTTAACAGAAATAGGTGGAGGAAGATTTTCAATGACCCCCACCTTGGCTTTATCCACCTCAAGGCCCTTGCTAGAGACCTTATGCCCAAGAATGATGCCTTGTTGCACCATGAAGTGACATTTTTCCCAATTGAGCACCAAATTAGTTTCCACACACCTTTTGAGCACCAAACGGAGATTATTCAAACATTCATCAAACAAATGTCCAAAGACGGAGAATTCGTTCATGAACACTTCGACATTATTTCCAATCATATCAGAGAATATATCCATCATACATCTCTGAAAAGTGGCAGGTGCACCACATAAGCCAAAAGAAACTCTGTGAAAAGCAAACGTGCCAAATGGACAAGTGAAAGTAGTCTTTTCTTGATCTTCTAGTGCAATGCAAATCTGATTGTAGCCCCAATAGCCATCCAGAAGACAATAATACTCATGACCAGCCAACCTGTCAAGCATCTGATCAACAAATGGAAGAGGGAAGTGATCCTTCCTCGTGACTTTATTCAACTTTCTGTAGTCCATGCATACCCTCCATCATGTGACTATTCGAGTGGGGATGAGCTCATTCTTCTCATTTGCTACCACAGTAATACCTCTTTTTTTAGATACACATTGCACGGGGCTCACCCAAGAACTGTCATAAATAGGATATATGATTCCTGCATCCAGCCACTTTAGAATTTCTTTCTTCGCCACTTCTTTCATGATGGGATTAAGTCTTCGTTGTTGCTCAACAGTCGGCTTGCTACCTTCCTCTAGCAGAATTTTATGCATGCAGTACGAAGGGCTGATCCCTTTGATATCTGCTATAGTCCATCCAATGGCCAATTTGAATTATCTCAAGATCCTCAAGAGCTTTTCCTCATCACTACCTGAAAGGTCAGATGGAATAATAACCGGCAAAGTAGATGCATCACCTAAAAAAGCATACCTCGAGTGTTCAGGCAATGGTTTAAGCTCCAAAGTAGGTGCTTCCTCAATAGATGGTTTGAGCTTTCCCTCAGCATTCTTGAGATCAGTATTACCAAGAGATTCAAATGGCATGTCTAGCTTTCATTTCCAAGGAAAAGCATTTAAATATTGTAGTTGCTCATTGCCTTCCTCATCTTCACTGTCAAATTCCCCCAATAAGGCTTTTTCTAAGGCATCTGACCTTAGCACATGATCAAGTTCTGAAGTTACTGCAGAATCAATCAAATCCACCTTGAAGCACTCTTCATCTTCTGTAGGGAATTTCATCGCATTGAATACATTTAATGTTACATCCTGATCTTGCACCCTCATAGTAAGTTCACCTTTTTGCACATCTATCAAGGTACGGCCTGTAGCTAAGAAAGGTCTACCCAAGATTATAGGAATCTTCTTATCTTCCTCGAAATCCAGAATGACAAAGTCTGCAAGAAAGATGAGCTTGTCCACCTTTACTAACACATCCTCCACGATGCCCCGTGGGTATGTAATAGAACGATCAGCCAATTGTAGAGACATGTAGGTGGGCTTCGGATAAGGCAAATTCAGCTTTTTGAAGATAGACAACGGCATCAGATTAATGCTTTCTCCTAAATTACAAAGGCACTTGTCGAATGACAACTTGCCAATGGTGCAAGGAATGGTGTAGCTACCTGGATCCTTAAGCTTTGGAGGTAACTTTTGTTGTAGCACAACACTGCACTCTTCCGTTAGAGCAACGGTATCAAGATCATCCAGTTTCACCTTCCTTGGAACAATACCTTTCATGAATTTCGCATAACTAGGCATTTGCTCCAGAGCCTTAAAGAAAGGTATGTTGATGTGAAGTTTCTTGAACACCTCCAAAAACTTACCAAATTGCTTATCTGGCTTTTGTTTTTGCAATTGCTTAGGAAAAGGTGGTGGAGGATAGAACTGTTTCTCCCCTGTATTACCCTCATGAAGAGTGTGTTCAACAGTAGTCTTCCTTGGTTCCCCCTCTTTCTCCTTTTGCTTTTCTTCTTCATCTACAACTTCAGCTTCTTCATCTTTTGCTTTTTCAGCATCAGCAACTTTTCTAGACCTTAAGGTAACAGCTTTGACTTGCTCTTTAGCTTCCTTCCTGACTGGCACTTCAGTATCGTTGGGAAGTGTGTCAGGTTGAAGATTGAGCAAGGCATTGGCTATTTGAACGATTTGATTCTCCAAGGTCTTGATAGAAATAGCCTGACTTTTGCACAATAGCTTTAGCTCCTCGAAATCAGCGCTAGAAGGTGGAGCAACACCTCCTTGTTGAGGATATGATTGCCTTTAAGCATATTGATGAGGTTGCTGGAATCCAGGTGGATAAAACTGTTTACTTACAACTTGCTGATATGGTTGCTGAACAGCATTTTGTTGTTGCTCCAGCTGAAATTGGGATGATTTCTGTTATTAGGATGATAAGTAGTTGGCACAGGCTGCTGCGGTCGCTGATAATTGTTCACATACTGAACAGATTCATTAACAAGAGAACACTGATTAGTAGCATGAGAGCCTGCACAAAGCTCACAGACAATAGCTATTTGATTGACTCCATAGTTGGCTAAAGAGTCGACCTTCATAGACAGTGCTTAGAGCTGCGATAGCTGTAGCTGCATTAACTTCCAGAATACCTGATACCTTCCCAGGCATCATCCTTTGAGTTGGGTTTTGATACTCATTTGCAGCCATAGTTTCAATGAGATTATAGGCCTCAGTATAGCTTTTGGCCCACAAGGCGCCTCCAGAAGCTGCATCGAGCATGGGCCGAGATTGGGCCCCCAAACCATTGTAGAACCTAGTAATTACCATCCAGTCAGGCATACCATAATGTGGACACTTTCTCAACATCTTCTTATAGCGCTCCCAAGCTTCACACATAGATTATGTTGGTTGTTGTGCAAACTGAGTAAGAGCACTCCTCATAGCTGCAGTCTTGGCCATTGGATAGAACTTCACCAGAAACTTTTGTACAAGATCTTCCCAAGTAGTGATGGACCCAGCTGGTAAATAATATAACCAATCCTTAGCTTTATCCCTAAGAGAGAATTGGAAAAGCCTCAGCTTGATAGCCTCATCAGTGACACCATTATATTTGAAAGTACTGCAGATCTCGACAAAATTCCTGATATACATGTTGGGATCTTCAGTCGCAGCACCTCCGAAAGAAACAGAATTCTGCACCATCTGAATAGTGCCCGGCTTGATTTCGAAAGTATTGGCCTGAATAGCCGGATGAATGATGCTTGAGTGAATGTCATCAATTTTAGACTGAGAAAAGTCCATAAGAGCTGGATCTGCTAGAACTATACAATCACCCATGATTACCGGTTCTTTCTTTTTACTCTCTTTATCTGAATCTTAAAAATCTAAATTCTCTGGAATGTCAAAAAGTGAATCTGTCTCCTCAGCCGTATCTAGAGTCCTCTTGCGAGTGCGAAAACGTGTTTGCATAAACGCTCGCTAGAGTACCTAAAACACAACCAGAAACAGTAAGTAACAAGTCTTAATCAATGAGTCCTAATGACCACTGATGGCAAGTACATAAACTAAACAAATTAACACCGAGTCCCCGGCAGCGGCGCCAAAAACTTGTTAGGCACAAAGCATGCGCTAATAATTCACACAAGTATACGCGTTCGCAAGTAATATAGAATGATTTCTAGTTCATTCCCACAGAGATTTTGATTAATTATATTTAATTAACACTTACTCACCAATGTATGATTACTCTTCAATGTCAAGATAATGACACTTAAGGTTGATTAACTAATTATTAACTATGAGAATTAAACACTTAAATTGACAGCTTATTCTTGCATGACTAACTATGATAGCATTGGCTGCCATCCACATTTCATCTATTTACAGCTTTAACGTTGATTCGATCAATATATTCCAATTCGACTCATATATTAACTTTAGAAAGTTCTCTGAAATGCTTTCTTCAATCGATCATTAGAATAAATTCCCCTGTACTGGGTCTTGTATCTTTCGCGTTGCGCTTCCATGTTTATAATTCGACTCTATTTGCAGTCTTACGAGATTTACAATTATAACTTCAAATTTCACTTATGTTGTTGGTCGTTCAACATACCGCCTTCTTTGCTAATAACGTTCTTCCTTTTGAAAGTCTGGAGATTTCCTTAATCTTCTTTGCTCGTACCCGGCTTCTCATAAATCGACATATTCTTTGAATTCTAATAGTCTTATAAATTGGATGAATAGTTTCTCCGTACATTGGTTATGTCGTTAAACTTATCAAACAATATTTGCATTCTTTTGTTAGGAACAATCAAATCTTCTCTGTAATAGCAGGTCTATTTGACCTTCTAAATTAACCATACTAATTTCCAGAACAAATATTCTTCTGAATAATCCAAATTTTATATCATTCGAGCAACTCAAGTGGTAATTGAACAACCCAGTTTTTAAAACTTGCTTTGTTTAAAGGACTTTTAGGAAAAAAATTGTTAAGAAAATCTCTTTTGAAAACTGATTTTAAAATTTTAAAAATCATACACCTGGCCGTCATTACTATATGAGTTAATTGTCATCCTTCTCAACTACTACCGAGTATCAATTTAGGGAAACCTTCAGATAAGAACTCATTCATTTTCATATATCTTCTACCCTTCATTGGGTCCATTTTACTTTCATTGGTCCACAAAAACTTCAGTTACTGTTGCATATTATCTTATTCGTAACTTCACTTCTAGTCTTCCATACTGGTAACATCCTCACCATCATCTCTTACGATTACTAAGTATAACAGATTTATCCAATAATCATCAAATCTATTTTTATAAAACAAGGTTGACTAATATCACATCATATTACTACTATACGCACCATGTTTGGTCATAATATCATCATCTACTTCCAAGAAAATTCTCGATTTCCAATCTTTACAAACTTATTCAAAATCCATCTAGCTCACTCCATAAGATAATCATAGGTGACATACTTACTAGTAGCTCCATATAACCTGGTAGCGGTTATCTTCCGGAACACACGTATCCTTACTCTAGGTTCTTTCTCACATTTCTTAATACCTCATGTACTTACCATATGTTGTAGCTCTTGAATCCATCCTCATAGGTTTCGTTACTTCATAAGATGAGTTCTAAACGGATGTTATAGTACAAGGTGTAAAGTAGACAGAAAAGATGCACTCACAGTTGAGTATCCGGTAGAACCAGAATCAACATGTGGGGAAATTCTCAAATAGGTAGTCTCGCATCAGGGGATGAGATAATAACGTGAAAAGGTGCAACCGCCGCAACAGAATGTGGCATGGCTAATAACGGTGGATGAGCAGGGCATGAATAAGATGATGGTCCTCTGACTGAATGCTCCGAATGATCATATGATACTGGAATAAAAGAATCTGTCATCGCTGCTATCTACAAATCACGTCGCCAGATAAGAATCTCGAATCTCATCATGAATCATACCAAAACCTACTATACAGTCGTGCTCAACTTCTCGATGTTCTATTTCTCTATTTCCTAATCTTAATCCTAACCCTCTATCCATTCCTGATAATCTAAGCTTGTTTCAGTAAATTATAACATGTGGCTCTGATGCCAAAACTGTAACACCCTCCAAATCCGGGTCAGAAGTTTGGGGCTCACAACACACACACACACACAACATATAAACCTGTATATAAAATATTATATGCATTGACCCTTCTTTTCACAACCATGGATCGCAACAGGTTCAAGTATGAAAATAAGCTACAACCTTATCTTTTATTACATCGTACCAAATCCCAACTAGTTCAGCTTACATCTGATAATAATATCTTTCTTACAATCTTGCATTACCCGTCTACAATATAAAGCTCCTACTAGCTCGATCCAACTTAACCTGGAATCCTAGCTCGCACACTGGACAGTAAATCCTCGTTACCAACAATTTCCTTTTCAATTGTTGAAAACATAAAAAGATTTGCAAGAGTGAGCTAACTAGCTCAACAAGTCATAATAGTAGGGCTGTAATTCGGGCCGAGCGAGCCGAGTTTCGAGTCGGGCGTAATTTGAGCCGAGATTAATCGAGTTGATCCGAGCCGGCTTGTTTAGTTAAATGAGCCTAAATCTCTGCCCGAACTCAACTCGTTTAATTTCACGAGTCGAGTCGAGCCGACTCGTTTAGCTAAACGAGCTGGTTTTAATGAGTTAGGCGAGCCATCTCGTTTAATTTTACACTTAATCGAGCCTAAACCTCTACCCAAACTCGGCTCATTTATTTTCACGAGTCGAGCCGAGCTGGCTCGAGTAATTAAACGAGCCGGAACTTCTGCCCGAATTTGGCTCGTTCAACTAAACGAGCCGAGTCGAGCCTACTTAAACGAGTTCGATCTGGACAAGCTCGTGAGCCGCCCGACTCGAATTACAGCCCTGCATAATAGCAATAACTGAGGTTAAACAATAACCAATTGAAATGATTCAGAAGAATCAAGTTTCTAAATAAGCAATGATTAGAATTAGATATTCACTTTTCATTTTAAAAACCAAGGTTAGGTTGCTGATCAGTCACGCACTAACACCGAGCAAGGCTCCCAGCTTTGCTTTATATACTGGATCCAAGGCACGCATTGGCCTACTATGACCACAAATCTGGTCCGACCACGAATCTGGTCTACTTTTATAAAACCATCCAATTCTAAAACAATTCAAAATGATAACCAATGTAAATCAATAAGCTGAATCATAAACAACATTTATCTTGAAACATAGAGTGATTCACAATGCCATGAAGGTATAACAAGGAATTCAAAAAGATTGGCTTTCAATCAAGGAAAGAATCAGAAGGTTGAAGACCAAGGGTTCAAGGGTTCCAAGGAGTGGTCTTCTATTAAACAAGGAATAAGGATTGGTATGTCAAGCAATTCAATATCAGAAATCAGTATGTGGTAGATCTGTATTTGTGGAGTAGTATCGTATGTTTTTGGCTCGTATCTGAGAATTCAACAATTAATGGTTTATGAAGAATAAGGCTTATGGCTCAAGATCAATACGAATCAGAGTTCAAGGTTGAATAATTTAAAGCACTTGCAATATAAAACAAGAGTGATTTTGAATAATAGCAATGTGTTATGAGAAAGTTCGAAAATATTTGCAATATATCTTGAAGAAAGGTTCAGAAGTACTTTCCTTATCACCGATGATTTCCAACTTTACTTGTACCCATTTAACAGCTTTACTTTTCCATCACTTTCCTTCTTTTTCTATGCCTTGCCTCTATTCATCAATTACTTGCTTTCTTTTTCTACACTTCAGTTCTTTTTACTGATCACTGGCCTTCTTTTATATGCATCGCTTACTCTGCTAGGCAACACAAGTATCTATCAATACTCAATCTCATATCATTCTAATCGTCACATAGACGTCATAAGCTTTTATCTACCCTTCGTTTCACCCAAATTCGATTTACGGATTGACAGTTATGACTGAAACAGTCAAACAATAACCACATAGGCATATAACACATCAATCAGATAGCACGTAGCACGTAGCACGCAAGATATTCGATCAAAATATTTTTTCAAAGAAGATTCGGAGTCAAAATGATTTTTCAGGTATTTAATACGAATTTTTGAACATTTTTCAGAATTAAAACGGGACTCCGAATCATTTTATAATTAAATAATAGGGTTCGAACACCCGAATATGACTTTAAATAATTTTATAATAATTATCGAGCCTTGAAAATAATTTCAAATAACATTTTAAAGCTCGAAACTATTTTTCAGGATTTTTAAATCATAAATAAATAATTAAATCTAATTATTAAATTAATTAAAATTAATTAACAACTAATTAAATTAATTAATCAATCAATATTTAAATTAATTGATCAATTAAATAATTAATTATCAACTAAAATTAATTAATTAAATAATTTAGATTTATTTTGTAATTAAAATAATTTTCAGAAATAAATAATGAATTTTGGAAATTTTTAAAATAAATAAAAATTAAAATAAATATAAACAGAATATTATTTTTGAAAATAAATAAAACAACAATCTGGTTTTTGCAAGTTTTTAAAACTGAATTAATAAAATGTAAGTTTTACAATAACCAAGGGCTAAACTGTAATTTTATAGTCTCTCTCTTCCTCCTTCACCTCGCCGGCTAGAACTCCATGGCCGCCGCCATAGAGCTTTTCCGGCGGCCTGAAATTATCCCATAAATTCACCAAAAATACGGCGTTTAATCATGGCAATAACAGGAACCCGAATATGCAAGTGGAATTATCAACACGTCGACGAAACGGCCGGAATCGTAACTGGAAAATTCCGCCGCCGTCGTCCTTACTTTTCCGGCCGACAACAACCAGCCATCGTCTGTTAATTTAGTTTATACCATTTGATTGTTTGCTTCACGATCTATTCATTCATGTGATCAATTTCAACAGATAACCCTCAACAAAGAATTGCCCAAGTTCAATTAAGAACAATCAAACTAATTATAAACCCTAATTTTATTATTCCGAGAATCAAACTCAATTTTATATATGTTATTGAGCTCCAAATTCATCATATAATATACCAAAATGACCAGGATGAAAAGATCTACATGATTATGCCATCAAATCATACAAACAACATCAAGAATAAAAATTCATATTTTAATCCATAAATAATTCAAAATAAAATAATTAAATCATAAAAATACCTTGATTTCTGCACCAAAAGTGATGGTTGATTCAGAAAGGTCTTTTCGAGAGCTTCGATTTGATATAATGCACACCCGAATCGGAGTTCGATAACACCTTCGTTTGTGCGTTTGATTCTCAAGAACATAACGATTTTAAGGTTTTTCTCTGTATTTTCTATATTTTTACTGATCGATTATGATTATACGAATAAAATGAAATAATAAAAGGGCTATATATTTATGAATATTGGTTCGTGTTGGATTATTTTGGATCGATAAATTAGTTGCTTAGTCGCTAAGTAACTGCAAAAACGATCCGATTTGGTACCCGTGTTGGATAATTATCCAAGCCGGGCTTTTTATAAAATACTTTATACGAAAATAATGTAATATTATCCCGTCTTTTGAGAATACAGGTTTTGTTGATACATCGAAATAATTATCGTATCGAAAATTGTGCGCCGGGACGCGCACGGGTCAAACCGTAATCCGTATCGAAAAAGTCAAAACACGGAAAATGTCCGGAATTACCAGATTAGATGGAGTTTTCGGTAGAGTTTTTGGTTGTAAAAACGTAAAAACGGTTGAAGTCGGATGATTCCCGGCTTTATAAAATAATTTTGTAATTATTCAGAAATTAATTAATAAATTCATAAATTAATATAAAATCCGATAATACTCCAAAAATTACCAGAAAAATACCTTAATTATCTGTATTTTATTCTGGACATAATAAAATTAACATACTTATACTTTACCACATATCAACATCCACATAACAACACTAATCGTCAAATAATTCACCAAAAATCATATAATAATCACATAATAATCATTTATCGATAAAAAAAATTACACGCTATGTCCCGGATATTACACTTGTTGTTATACTCGGTGTAGAATTTAGATAATTTAGTAATGGTGAATACAATGGCCTTTAGTAATAGTGAATACTTGTTGTTCTACTCTGTTTTTTTCAGTCATGATACCATAGACGGATTTCCAAAGTTTAGTTTGTTGCAATGGGTATAATGATTCAAATGTGTTCCTCATTCTTGCTACTTAATTAACAGTTGATTTAGTACATTTTTCTGGAAAGTAAACATCGGAACAGTCTTGCTATTTTTTAGATGTTAGGAGATGATACTGTTATAGAGGCTCCGACATACAGTCATTGTCATTTTATATGACCTATATTGCCTGTTTATATTGCATATATGAGTGGAAATACTGATTTCCATAGTGTAAACATGCAAACCTTGAAAGATTCAGAGATGGTAAACTAAAATTTTCTATCAATCCTTGTAATGTACTATAGTATATTCATCATTTTTAACTCTCCATATTATGTGTGCTCTTTATCCAACATTACATCAGCTTAGGTACTTTAGCATGGAAAATCCATCATTCTTTTTAACTCTCCCACGTGATGACAGAGACCTTCGTGAAATGGTATAATTTTCTAATATAATGCTAATGTGTATTCTACTATCATTTTATCTTATTGCATGCCTGAAGAGTTTAATGATATTGTATGATTTAAAAGTACTAATGTGTAAACAAATTTGTCAATTTCCAGAAACTACCTGATATCTTCGTTAATAGTCTTTGAGAATCTATTCCAAGTAATTCTTGTACTTGCTAATGGACATGAAATATATGTGAATTTCAAGAAGTCGGAACAGTCTCTCTGTCATATGAAAGAGTTCAACATTGATTGTCGAGGTTTGTTCGGTTCCACTGTGATTTACTCTTATAAGGGCAACGGGAAATTCTTTGTGAATTGTTTGAAGGATGACCTCTGCGAGGTTATATACTTCAAGAATAGGACAATTACGCGCGGCACTTTCTATGATCAAGGTACTATACATAAACTTAATAAAAGTCTTGTTGGACTACTATGATAAAAATAAAGTTTCTTATAAATGATATGTTTTTTCAGATTTAATGACTAGTATAGGATGGAAGTTCCTGGTGTTTCTTAACAATCCTGCATTTCAAATTGGAGAAAATGTAAGAAAACTATTTTATGTCGAAGTCAGTTATTTTATGTTTCCGATATTTAGTTAAAAAAAAGTAGATTACAATGTTATCGGCCATATCCACTTGTACAGAGGTTATAATTTTGTGCACTTTAGTAATTTATCCATTTATTAGTAAAATGTTAAAGCTGGTACGTAATTAATCTTTGATAGCCAATTCCTGCACATTTCTATAGAGCATTTGGGAAGCTGCTACCACCTAAAGTCCAGTTCTACATGAGAAATGGAAGTCGATATGAAGGAACGTGTTCCAAAACTGAGAGAAAAATGTATGGCCTTGAAGATCTTGTGCGAGAATATGGTTTGAGCGAGACTGAGAAAGTTTTGTTTATCTACTTTGGTGAAGGAAACTTTTTTGTTATGATATTTGATAATTCAAATATGGAAGCAATGATGCTTGATAAAGATTCCGCAAGTTCAGGTTTTATCTACTTTAAAAAGCATGTAATTATTTTTAAACTTACATATTCGGTTATTTTTTTATTTTTTTTATTTATACTACAGAGTCAGAGATGGAGATTGTTGAGGAACCTGTTCAACTTCCGGTTAACCTGGAAGTTGATGTTCACAACAATGAGAATATAACTTTTACCCATGTTATGACAGCATCCAATATGGACAACACATCTCATGGAGTGGTACGAAAATATTTTACAAAATTTTATAACACAGTTGCCCAACTTTTTTTAATACTTTGACTTGTAATTATTTTTTACATCTCTATTGTAGTATATCCCAAGCTACATTGAATCACCAAATGGTCAATGGAAAGCTGGTGACATGGTAAATTTGAGAACTGCTGCCGGGAGTTGGTATGTCGGTGTTGTCAAATCGGCGAAGATGTTTAGATTTTCAAGTGGCTGGAATCAGTTTGTTAGAGAGAATGAGATCTCATTACATGAAACATTTATATTTGAATTGTTGGAAGAAGATCAGGCTGTAGTTTTTCTAGTGACTTTCCCACACAGTCCTTGAGATGTTTTTCCCACATAAGCCGCTTTAAGACTATGTTTTTCGGTTTTGTTAATGTGTCAGACTACTGCTTCTCCTTCTCATCATGTTTTTATAACATGTTATGTTACTATGGTTGTGTAACTACTTTATCGTGACGGGCATGCTTTGTTGGAATTTAATTACTAGCATTAAGTTGGTTTATTTTATCTTTGTTGTTATATTTTTGCAGAGTAGTTAGAAATTCTATTGTTGTAGTTTATCTTTCTTTCTATATTAAAAAATAGAAAATTATGAGTACATTTTGACATATAAAATTGAATATATGTATTTTGATGATTATTTTATCGTATGTTTACAATTTCTGATTAACTACCAAAAAATATAAAGTCATAAGTTATATGTAAAATGTAAAAATAATATAACGTGTCTATCGTATTGATCTTAAAGTATGGACATCATAGAGTTAAAGAGATATGTCATTCTCACTTTTTTTACACCAATTTTTCTATGATTGACATAGATTACCATAATACTACTATTTTACACAAACACTAATAAGTATACATGTAGAAGGAACAGTAAAAGAAAGATCAATAGATTGTGTGGATACATGACCAAACTTTTGAACTCTTACATAATAATGGTAAGAGAAACTACTATTTTACACAAACATTATATAAGTATATAACAGATTCTAAGCTTTTGTACACTTCTTTATCTGTGATATACGGAGATTAAAAAAACATGACAATATTAAAAACTTCTTAATATTTGTTAACTGAGAGAGATTTATTTGTTAGCAAAGATAGTTATTGCTGATCTTACTATATTACCAAAAAATATGCAATGTAAAACAAATACCAAATAAATGGATTATTAAATCTTGAAATCTTAACGAAAAACTTCCATTACTCAAAGAATCCGCAACAAAATATGAAATTATGACAATATTAAAAAGAAATAAGTTTGAAAAGCAAATCAAATCAATCTTCTTAATGGGAAAGCAAATAGAACTTATTACGAACTGAAGATAGTTCCATCTAATTCAAACAAATGTTGCAATATTGACAAATCTGACGATTCATCATCCTCTTTCACTTTTTCTGATTACAAAAAATTGTAGCATATTTTAGAAAATTCCATTATCAACTATGAAGAATAAAACCTTATAAAAACAGGCATCATACCATTTTTATTTTCTTCGAAGTGGAGTAAATAGAGCCGGGAGTTTCAGAATGATTTAATAGATCAACCATATTCTGAGTAGGAGAAGAAATAGTTTAGGACAATGAATACCTTAAACAGTTAATTACCAACATTAATATATGTCTTCTGTTTACCTCAGAAGAACTTGATAAAGCAAAGCCAACCATTGTAGCATCAGAAGGAGAGGAGATTGAATAATCTTTATCAAAATAGTCAATGACCTTATAGATTTGGCTTTCCAACTTCACATTGTCGTCAGTTATCTGAATGACAAATGTAACTTCCTTTCCAGCAATGTCTTTGACTTTCTTTGGATAGCCATCTTCAGTCTACATATTAATTTTATTTTAAGCATTGATAAACTATATTGAAAATGGAGAAAGGTGTTAGGACTGTTAGTTTACTTAAACAGTCGTTATGTTTACCTTAAGATTGTCCAGTATCATCTTGGTTGCAGTTTGGCCAACCATACGCTTCACAGGCTTCTCCATTAGTACAAAGTTAAAAGCCTCGTTGAAATCACCAGCAAGAACAACAATCTTGTATCTAATTGGTTAGACGCAGAGAACAAATATTAAACTCAGCATTAAAATAAATAACCTATGCATAATTATTTATTGTACTATGCATCTTCACAGGAACCGGCATGATATAACTACATTTCGAACATTTGTACCTTCCTTCATACTTGTACGCATCTTCCTCACATTTTATGCAGCTCAAATACCACCAGTTTTCGGACTCTTCTACAACGGATATTTTGACGGAGCACATAAAGGTTTTCTACGTAATTCTCAGCATATCACTTACTTTAGTAATTAAAGATTCTAACTTAGAAAAAGAGTAAAGTAAAACTGAAAACAAAATTTTATCACCTTGAAGTCATCAGAATTAGTCTTCTGCCTGAGCTGTTACACTGTAATAGTTTCAATAACATGCACTGGTGAGCTTGGAATCAAAAAACCTTGTATGCTGGGAGCTGGTTTGTAACCTTCTTCCTGCAGCCTTAGATCATTGCGAACATGTTAACTTATTAGTAAAGAACATTTGATAAAAATTGGCAAATGTTTCAATATAATGTAAGTGGATAGATAGTCATAAATATATACCTGATCTTCATTTCATTCACATAATCATTTTCTAAATTGAGGTAGATCTTTGAAGAAGGAAGTGTGCTAATTTGGACTGAACCTGTAGAATTTTCTCATTAAAGGTTAAATAGACCTTGACAAAATGATTCACCTATGTTAGGTCACACAACACTGTAGAAGGGGGTTGAATACAGTGTTTATACAATCAAATCGATTTAACACAAGTATGTAACAAAGATCAAGTATATTAAATAAACTCTATTATAATAAGAACTGTTGTTCTCTCTCAGTGATGAACAAATATCACTAAGAGCTGCTAGGTTACAATATATAATTTTCTCGATAATGATAACACATATAGTGTAAACCCTAATCTGTGTTTATATAGTACAGTTAAAAGATATATTCTAATTGATATTGAATATAATTTTGTCTCCTAAAATATATCAATCGGATATCTTCTACAAGTCCTCTAGTCTTCTAACTCTTTCCATGCATATCTTCTTTTGTTTTAGTCTTGATCTTCTTCTGTAAATCAGCTTCATTCCTTATCTGAAAATCTTCCCGCACTTAAGTTTTGATATGACCTTAAGTCCTGATATTAAGTTCTGACTTCCAGTAAGTCCTGATTTCAGTAAATCCTGATGTGTCCTGTTGTTAAGTTCTGAAAACTAAACACAAATCATATTTGACATGACATCTCAAATATATCTAACAATCTCCCCCAACTTGTAAATTATGCAAAATATACGAGTTAATAGATTTGATGATGTCAAAAACATTTAAGTACAAATACAATAAGAATTTAACTAGATAACTAACTACAACTTACAGTCTTTGTAGCTTTTACCAATCTCACTGAGTCAATCTGAATCTAAAATGATTCTTGACAAAGCTTGATATCAGCTTTTCTTCTTTAATCCTCAGGACTTGAGATAGTGTAGTCTTGACTTGCTTCAAATCTTCACCCTGACTTCCAATCTGGTAGATTGCAGTCCTTAGTGCAGAAATATGGTTTCTTTCTAAACCATCATCCAGTCTTATTACCCTTGGATGAGAAGAATCTTCATTGTAGCATAGACATTTCTCTTTCAGAATCACTTCAAGTTTAGCAGAATCCTTCTTCATTTGAATTTCGCTTCCATCATCTTCAACAATATTTGGAATGAATTCTGTAACCCTTGAACTAGAAATTCTAGCTTTATCTCTTATGGTCTTCATTATGAACTCTAACCATCTCCTGGTAATATCAGACTTTACCTCTAAAAGGTAATGAAAGAAGATTTGTTTAGCACATCTGATTCTGACATTTGATATATCCTTCCATCTTCAAGAAATAGAATCAGATTTTCTTTGACATTATGCTTGTCATGAGCATCCACTTGAACAGAGATAACCTTATCAAGGTGTTTCTGTGTAACATCTTCAAGAGGTTTGTCAGTTAGAAAAAATAGATTTCTAGTAGCAACTTCAACTTCTGTCTTGATTTTATCTTCATCGGAACCTAGTCAAGCCCTGTCTCTTGGTTCTCTAGCATTTAACCCAATACTCATGAAATCAGACAGCAATTGACTTTTCTTTGGATCTGATGGTTTGACATTTTTCCATAGAAATTTCTTTTTGTCTGCTACTTTTATCTTGTCTAAATCAACTTGAGCCATGTCAAAGGTTGATGTCTTGATGACTTTATCAGAACTTGTTGTTTCTGCTGTACCTTGCTGTTCTTTACTCTGAACAACTTGAGCACTGTCAGAGGTTGTCTTTGATTCTTCATAAATCTTCCTTCTTTTCAGAGTTTGGACAGTATCTTCAGCAAGAGTATCATCGGTAACTTAAACCATTTTGCACACTGGTTTCATCAGAATTTGAGGAATTTTTATCTCCAGTAGCTTGGTTGTTTCATCAACTTTTCCCTTCCCTTTATCTTTATGATCAATCTCAGTCTGTGATCTAGTCTTGGGCTTTGGTGCCTCATTATATGACTTCTCCTTGATCACAATTCCTTTTTCCTTAGGCCTTGGAGGTTTCTTTGCAACAGAAGCTTTTGGCTTTAGATTAGTCTTTTCAGCTTTAAATCTAGCTTCTTCCTCCTTGAGATTTTCTAAATCCATTCCAGGATTATGCTTCAGAAATAATCTTCTAGCAATTTCTTCATCAAGTGTCTGGATCTTGGGATCTTTTTAGTAGACAGTAGTCTGCTTTCCCTTGAGCTTCAGAGTTTGCATAAACTTTTGAGAGTCTTGACTTCCACCTTGTATCAGAACATCAGGCTTTGTCATCAGACTTTGCTCATTAGAACTTGATATCATATTTTGATTATCAGCACTTGCTATCAGATTTTGAGTTTGAGCAGCTTCAGAACTTGTCTTCTTTTGAGTAGAATATTTGCTTGCATCAGTAATTAGTTTCCTAGAAGAAACCTTGCTGCTGTGCTCTTTACCTTGAACTTGTCCTCTACCCTTGCTAGGGTTTCCCTGGTCATCAGCTTCATCATCCTTCTTCTTCAGTACTTGATCATTAGAGCATTTGGATTTAACTATCTTCTCCCCCTTTTTGGCATCATCAGGTAGTAGGAGAGAGAGAGGAGAAGTTCAACTGAAGATTGGATTTCATCCAATTGAGCTTTTTGAGAAGCTTGATTCTGGAGGACCTCAGTAATTTGGGCCTGTTGCTTCTCCAGAATCTTCTTAATTGCTTCAACCTTTTCAGAAATAGGTCTGATAAACCTCTTTTTATCAAGCTTGTTCTCCATATCTAGCTTTTCAGCTTTTTCAAGAAGCTTGTCAACCTTTTCTTGAGTATCAGAGTGTTGACCTTGAAGTGTCTTGACACTTAGAGCTGTGACTTTGAGTTGAGTCTTGAAATCAGAACTTGTCATCATCTCATCATCCTTAGCAATGTTCTATGTCAGAACTTTAGAGCTTGGAATGAAATCAGTTTCATTCCTCTTCTTGGTCCACTCCACACCTCTGTGAGTATTTTCCCAAGGAATAGCAGCAGCTTGTTTAACAAACTTCTCAATAAGTGCCTCATTTCCTAGAATGGGAGCTGGAGTATCAACAGAAACACTGTCTCCAGTACTGGAAGAAGACTCATCATTCTCTGATAAGACAAGTGTATGTGAGGCAATGGGAGATTCTGGAACTACCTCATCTAAATTATGATCTTCAGGTTCCTGATCAAGAATTGGTGTGGATGGTATCTCAGCATTTAAGATTGGAGAATGAGTTGGAGATGTTTGAGCTGCTGTAGGAGCTTCCAGATAAAGAACAGTAGGAATATTCAGATTGTGAATATCTATTTCAGAACTTGTTGCTTGTTCTTCAGCATCATCTGTTGCTTTTATTGGAGAGACGGGAGGGGTGAGCACTGTATCGGGAACAGTGTCTTTTGTTTCTGGAAGGGATTCAATGATAATTGGCTCTTTTGAGATCAGAGATTCATCATCCCCTTCCTCAGCTTCTTCAATATCTTATGATGGAGGCTTAGCCAAATGCCTTCTAGCCCTCATTTTGCTTGAGCATCAGGCCTAGCAGTTCTCTTTCTCTTCAAATTACCTGAACCCTCAGCTTCAGCATTTATCTGTTGGGTAGACCCTTCAGCTTCTATTTTTTTCTAAAAACCATAGTTTCATCTTCAATAGTCACAGGTTCTGATGCATGAACCTGTGCTTCCTCATCTTCTGATTCATCCCTTAGAATCATCTTTCTTCTCCTTGGTGGAGACTTAGGAACAGACTTTGTTCTTGAAGGTTTGGATTTTGATGTTTTAGCAGATAGTTGTTGTTGTGAAGATTGAGCTGATGGTTGGAAGTAAGTTCTGATGGTAGGTTGAGTTGGTTGAGGTTGAGAGGTGGTTGGTTGGGTAGTTGTTGGAGGTGCTGATGGAGGTTGGGTTGGTTGGACATCAGGATATAAGGCAGCATAGGTGGCTGGATCAGAATTTACCAAGACTTGTTTGACAGATGTAGGAATTTGGAGGGGTCTCAAAACAGTCTTCTTATTATCAGTAGATAATAAGTCAGTAAAGGCTATCTTAGCAAGTTTAAATGGTTCAATTAACTCACTTTCTAGTTGGGGTGCATCAGAGCAACAAAAACTATAAATAAGCTGACAGAATCTAGCAAAGTAAATTGTATTTCTATATTTTGTCATCCTATCCCCAATAAATCCTAAAATAGCACTTGTATAATCAAAATAAGTTTGATAAATGAGAGCATACCCGATTTGTTGACTGAGAATTGGGATTGTATCAAAATTAGAACATTTGTTGGCAAAGGCCTTTGTGATGCAGACAAAGAAGAAACTCCATTCCCTCCTTGTGTGAGGTCTCTTCAATTGACCCAGCTTTGCCAAAGTCTTTTCATACCCCAGATTGGCCATCATCTGTTGAAGAGCTGGCTCCTCAACTGTTGAACTGTAGACATAGTTTTCTGGCAAATGTAAAGCCTGTCGAACTACAGCCAAAGTCACTACATGCTCATCCTCCCATGTTGAAAAGATAATACTTGGGGACCCATGAGCACTACCATCATCATACATGCCACTTCTCCAAAACTCCAGCAATTGAGTTCCAGAGATTGCTTCTGGTTGGGTCAAAGCATACCCAATCTCAGAGTTAGCAAGGAAGTCCTGAATGAAATGAAGTTCTGATGGAGCTTCACCCTTGCTAAGAATAGCCAAGTAGTTGTTGGGAACAAACTTAGCTCCATTTAAAACAATGTCTTTTGGCGCCATTTCTGTGAAAAATCAAATGAGAAAAAGAGTGTTTGCAAGGTGTTTCATAAAATGCCTGTATGAAAAATAGCTTCAGAGAATATTAGTGGGTGAGAGAAAATAAGAGAGATGAGAGAATAAGAAAAGTAGGTAAAAGATTAGAAAATCTTTTAACTCTCTTATTTATACATCCCATGTGAGAATAGCTATATTTTTTAAGCATGGCAGACAATTTACACCTGGCAACATGTGAACAGTCAGTAAAAAGTTAAAGCAGGAGGTAGTGGGCAGGAGAACTAAGCAGTAATTAATGTGCACATGCAGTTTTTCAAGACAAACACATTTCCCACTTAACCAAATGATTATGACTATTTTTATCTCACCTAATTATATTCTGATAAAATATGACCGTTTCAGTATTTACCACAAATAAGTCAAGTAAATAAATAATGTCACGTAAGCATCAGTGTTTCCATCAGGATTTGCATCAGAACTTGACTAACATCAGAATTTAACGATCATCAGAACATGGCTTTTGTACTCAAAAAGTGAATGTTTGTTACTGTGATTCTTCATACAAATACTGACTTGTTTCTTCAGAGTTTAATCATCAAAACTTCCATCAGAACTTGTCCTCGAAATTTATGCATATGACACTTAACTGTTTATCTAAAACAACTTAATCACCACAGTAATTTTCATCATTCATATAGAGTGATAGTGTGTGCAATAGCAGAATATCAGATAAAGATTAAAGTCAGATAAAATTCAGTATATCTTAGAAATAAGGCATAACAAAGAAAAGTGCTTAAAATCTGTCATTAATAATGAAGTCTACTATAGAATAAATTTATGCAAGAATCCACCTCAACTGTTTGTGCTCATTTTATGCATCTTTTGAAATTCCTTTTTACAGTGGCTTCTCAGTGTAAGTGAGTCACAACTGCTATCAGAATTTATGCTATTATCATAGTATTTCTCCAGTAATCAGAGAATGTGAAAAGTCACCAAGAAAAATTTATTTGTTTTTCTAATGCATATTACTTAATACCAGCAATGCACTTGGGTCTTCCCTTCCACATATTTACTCTAGATCTCAAAGGAGTACCTGACTTTAATTTTCTTTTCTTTTCTTTTCTTTAAATAATTGAGGCTTATCAAGCATGTGGTTCATCCTTAAGATTTACTGACATCAGAATTTTACAGATAAGAAGCAAGAATCTAGTTTGTGACTTAGTAATAAGATACACTAAGTAAATTTGACTAAGCTCAAAATCAGAATTTGCTTGTGTTAATGAGTTTCCACATAAACAACTGATTCAAACATGGGATTTCTAGTATGTTAAAGACTACTAGGTCAGCATCTAGTATAGTAATCCTCATTGGATTGAATAGTCATAGAACATTCAAAACACTATCAGAGTATATAAATCCACATCAGATAACAATCAGTATTTAATGTATTATAATTTAAGCACAGATTATATGAAGATAAGACAGTCTGTAAACACTGATTATAAAGTGTGATGCATGAGAACAAAAACTAAGCAGATTTAGAGAAAGAACCTGAAACCATTCCAAGTTCATTTACCAGTCTTGTAAAAGTAGCTTCACATAGTGGTTTTGTGAAGATATCTGCTAGTTATTGATCTGTTGGAACAAAATACAATTCCACTGTACCTTCCATCATATGTTCCCTTATGAAATGGTACCTAATGCTGATGTGCTTTGTCATTGAGTGTTGAACTGGATTACCTATCATAGCAATAGCACTTTGATTATCACAGTAAATAGGTATTTTAGAAAATTCTAACCCATGGTCCAGTAATAGATTCTTCATCCAAAGAATCTGTGCACAACAGCTTCCTGCAGCAATATATTCTGCTTCTGCAGTTGATGTGGAAATTGATTTCTGTTTCTTACTAAACCAAAAAACCAATCTGCCTCCAAGAAATTGGCAGCTTTCACTAGTGCTTTTCCTGTCTATTTTGCATCCTGCAAAATCTGCATCTGAGTAGCCTATTAGCTTAAAATCTGATTCTCTAGGATATTACAATCCTAAATCAGCTGTACCCTTGAGGTACTTGAAAATTCTTTTCACAACTATTAGATGAGGTTCTCTTGGATCAGCCTGAAATCTTGCACAAAGATAGGTAGCATACATGATATCAGGTCTACTTACAGTTAAATAGAGTAAAGAGCCAATCATACCTCTGTAGTTAGTAATATCTACTGATGAACCAGTATCTTTATCTAACTTGGTTGCAGTGGCCATGGGAGTGGATGTAGTTAAACTATCTTGCATTCCAAATTTCTTGAGTTAATTTCTGGTGTAGTTTGATTGATTTATGAAAGTACCTTCTTCATTTTGCTTGACTTGAAGTCCCAGAAAATAACTAAGTTCTCCCATCATACTCATTTGATATCTTGACTGCATTAGTTTTGCAAACCTTTCACAGAGTTTGGCATTTGTAGAACCAAATATGATATCATCAACATATATCTGTACCAAAAGTAAGTCCTTTCCATGGTTGAGGTAGAATAGTGTTTATCAATTATGCATCTATTAAATCCACTTTCCAGAAGGAATTGAGCTAAAGTCTCATACCATGCTCTTGGAGTTTGCTTAAGGCCATAAAGTGCTTTGTCAAGTCTCTAGACATGATTAGGAAATTTTGGATCTATAAATCCTGGAGGTTGTTCAACATATACCTCTTCTTCTAATTCTCTAATGAGAAAAGCACTTTTCACATCCATTTGAAAGACTTTAAACTTTTTGTGAGCAGCATAAGCCAAAATGATTCTTATGGCTTCCAATCTAGCAACTGGTGCAAATGTTTCATCATAATCAATACCCTCCTGTTGAGAGTAACCTTTAGCAACCATCCTTGCTTTGTTTCTTGTAATTATGCCATCACTGTCAGTTTTGTTTCTGAACACCTATTTTGTGCCAACAATTGATCTGTTCTTTGGTCTTGACACTAGGGTCCAGACTTTATTTTTTTCAAATTCATTTAACTCTTCCTGCGTTGCTTGCACCCAATCAGCATCCTGAAGAGCTTCTTTCACTTTCTTTGGTTCAGTCTGAGATAGAAAAGAATGATAGAGACATTCATTTGATGTTGTTGTTCTAGTTCTGACACCTACTTCAGGATCTCCAATTATTAAGTCAGGTGTATGTGATTTGGTCCACTTCCTTGCAGATGGAAGTTGATTTCTAGAACTGGATCCTCCCCCATGATCCATGATGTCTCCATCAGCATTTTCTGATGCTCCTCATGTAGTTATGCTCTCTGAAACTTCAGAATTAGAGTTGGATCCTTCAGGATTTGAAGTATCAGAGTTTCTAGAATTATCAGAATTTGGCTCATCAAAACTTGATGAATCAGAACTTGAAGAGCCAGTGACAGGTTCTGATGCTTCTTGAGGGTCTTGAGTTGTGTTAGGATCTTCAGCTTGCTCCCCCTGGACAGGTGCATTTTCCCTTGGAGTAGTTACCACAGTTTCAATGACATCAGAACTTAACCCGTCAGAACTTACAGGATTAGAGTTTAAGTCATCAGAATTTACAGAATCAAATTTAATTTTCATTTTCAAATCTCAGCTGATCATGATCATTGAAATCTTCAAGTCCAGTTAGATTCTTATCATCAAAAGATACATTGATAGATTCCATGACAATCCTTGTTCTTAAATTGTAGACTCTAAAGGCTTTTATGGAAAGTGGATATCCAACAAAAATTCCTTCATCAACTTTTAAATAAAATTTTGACAGCTGTTCAGGATGAGTCTTAAGAACAAAACACTTGCAACCAAATACATGAAAGTATTTCAGATTTGGCTTCTTTTTCTTCACCATCTCATATGGTGTTTTTCCATGCTTGTTTATGAGTGTAGCATTCTGTGTGAAACAAGCAGTCTGCACAGCTTCAGCCCAAAAGTAGGTTGGTAGCTTTGCTTCATCAAGCATAGTTCGTGCAGCTTCAATGAGAGTCTTGTTCTTTCTTTCTACAACTCCATTTCGCTGTGGAGTTCTAGGTGCAGAAAATTCCTGCTTAATTACATGCTCTTTGCAGAACTCTTCCATTATTGAATTCTTGAACTCAGTGCCATTATCACTTCTTATAATTTTGACAGAATCTTTGACCAATTTATCCACTTGTTTGACATGATCAGTTAGAGTAGATGTAGTCTCATTCTTCTTGTGCAAGAAATACACCCAAGTGTACCTTGTGAACTCATCCACTATAACTATAGCATATTTCTTCTTTGCAATAGACATGACATTGACTGGACCAAATAGATCAACATGCAGTAGGTGATAAGGCTCAAAAATTAAAGATTCAGTTTTGCTCTTTAATGAAGATTTTCTTTGTTTTGCCTTTTGACATGAATCACAAAGGCCATCAGGAGCAAATACTGATTTTGGCAGTCCTCTCACAAGATCTTTCTTTAATAGCTCATTTATGTTGTTGAAATTTAAATGAGAGAGTCTTTTGTGCCAATTCCAGCTTTTTTCAATTGATGCTCTACTCAACAGACAGATTGTAGAACCATGATAACCTTTGTCACAGATTTGACTCACACTTAGCAGATTGTGTTTAAGTCCTGAGACAAGAGCTACTGATTCAATGATGACATTCCCAAGATTGATATTGCTATATCCCAAAGTTTTTCCCATGTTGCCATCTCCATAAGAAACTCTTGGGCCGACTTTCTCCACAAAGTCTGATAGCAGGGCTTTATTTCCAGTCATATGTCTTGAACATCCACTGTCCAGAAGTAGGATGTTTTTCCTGTTGCCCTGCAATCACAAAGACCACTATTCGTTAGTTTTAAGGACCCAGACTTGCTTGGATCATTTGGCCTTTTTAAGTTTGTTAGCATTTGCAGCGGATTTAATTTCAGAGTTTATGCTAACATGCTGTTTATCAGAGTTTATATCAGACTTTGCATCAGACTTTACACTAGAAGGAATAATACTAACTTTCTGCAAAGAAGGTTTTATTTGATAATAATCATAGTACAAACTATGATATTCCTTACAAGTATAAATGGAATGTCATAAACTACCACAATGAAAATAAGGATTTTGTGGTTTAAACCTAACAAACTGACTCTTAACTCCTGATTTAGGAGGTAAAGAGTTTATATCTTTATTTTTCCTGCAAAAAGAAGCAAGATGGTTAGAGTTTCCACAGTTATAACATTTCTTTCTAGGAGCATTAGGAACAGGCATATAATTATTGCTTTTATTCACACCTTCCTTTTCATTCCTATTTTTCCTAGCTTCATTTACCTTGTTCACTTTTCTAATCTCTTTCAGCTTATACTTAAGCTGTTTCTTTGTCATTAAGCCTATGTTTACTTCAGCTGGTTTATCCTGTTTGTCAGAAGTTGACACTTCTTTAACTTATGTCCTAAATTCTTTCATCTTTTCAGAATTAGACTTTACAGTTTTTGCTACAAACTTAACAGGATTTACCTTTGGCTTAGCAGTCTGTTTAACAACAATTGGCTCAATTTCACAGTTCCTTTCTCACTTTTATCATCTCCATAACCTAAGCCCTCTTTCCAGTTTCCACTACTTAATATATCCCGAGTTGTTTTGCCAGATTTAGTCCAAGTTCTGATAATCTCTCTTTCCTTTTCTAAGTCAGCTTTTAGAGATTCATTCAATTTTAACACTTCAACTCTAACATACAAAGCATCATCTCTTTCTTTCTTAGTTTGATGAAGAAAAACTAACTCCTATTCTAAATAGTCATTTCTATTTTTAAAAGCAAAATTTTCAGATATTAATCTTTCACATGTTAAAGTATGATCTTTATAACTGATGAACATGGTTTTTGTTATAACCGGCATTTTCGTGTAATATTATTTATAAATTTGGTGCAATTTTAAAGCCGAATGCCAATATATTCAATTATTGTATGCTTGTATGAATGAAAATTTCTGTTATTCCCAGTGGACTAACAATGAGATTTACAGAAGGGGGGTTGAATGTAAATCTCAAAACTTTTTCAAGTTTTGAGCAGTTTCTAATGCTAAGTGTTTAAGTGAACAAATGTGTGTGAATTGCTTGAAACTGATACAGATAGATATATATATTCAAACACAAATGTAAAGAACACAAAGAACTTAAAAACTTTTCTGGTGGATTTGTTGTTCCACCAGAGATGTGTTATTTCAGAAAATCTATGATTAAATCACAGCTGCTTCCTAGTACAAACTAGATGATTTTCTCTCTCTTGATATTTCTAAACAGCTTAGGAAAATTCACATCTAATTACTAGCTGCTACTTGGTTTATATAACACCAAGTTTACAAGTGAAGACAAAACTGTAAAATACAATTGAAAGGATTCTTCACATGTTTCTTCTTCATTTCTCTATCTAATGCAATCTAGGATAATCTGTGAATCTTTGAATACTTCCTTGTTTGCATCAGAATGGGAATGCTGCATTTTCTTGATTCCTCCTAGAGGCTTCCACATTCCAGTTTGTCTCTGTCAACTCATGTGCCTCTGTCAGCTTATGAATTGTCACTATCAACTGCTAATGAACTAAGCATCCGTTGAAGCTTTCATCCGTTGATGCCTTATCCATTGAGGCTTTATCCGTTGAAGCTTTATCTGTTGATGCATTATCAGTTGAAGTCTTTATCTGTTGAAGCACTTATCCGTTGATGGATATTATCCGTTGAAGCATTAGAGACATCCGTTGAAGCTTTGTTTCTTATCCGTTGAAGGTCTTCAATATCAGTTGATACTTCTTCACTTATACAAAATTACAAGGCATAAAATATTTACAATTAGCCCTCCTATTTGCATATCCACTAGTGGTCAACATGACTGATACTTTCCTACAACATCTAAGAATTACAACTTGAATCCAGAGAATGAAATGTGCTACAATACTAAACTTATTGCTAAGTAAAGCTACTCCTTCAACGGATAGCCAAGATGGTCTTATCCGTTGAGGCTACAATCACTAGATTTCTACTTAAGTGTTTTGTTTAACTTATCATCAAACTGATACACATATTCCTAACAATCTCCCCCTATTTATGTATACTAGAACTGTAGGCATAAATTTGGGTTTAGCTTGATGATAACAAAACACTTAACAAATATATTAACTGTAATAAAGCAGAAATTCAAAAGTGATACAAAAATGTGTATGCTGAGATGGAATTGAAGAGTTACATTATTTCCAAGGGTGCTCCTTTAGCCTGAGCAGATTACTTCCTTTTCCTTTGATCCCTTGTTTTCTTTCCTAGCCTCCTGTCATTCTCCTCTATTTGAAGTTGAAGTTGTCTGTAGAATTCAGCTTCATCTTCTTCATTGATGTCCAATTTAGATTGCATATCCTTGAGAGTTTCATTACTGGCAATCTTGAGCTGATCTTCAATTCTGAAAAATCTTCTGACTCCTTTGTTGTCTCTGAACTCCATCAACCAATGAGGTGATTTGTGAATTGTAATTCATCTTTCTTGAATGAGTAAAGTTCTAGGCAAAGCATTGGGCTCCCTCCAAGTTTTCCTTATGTTGGCAATATTGTTGAGAATCTCAGTCTTGGCAGTCCTGGTAAAGCCAGAATCCCTTTGTATGGCTGAGTAGACTCTAATCAAGGTAGAGTAGCCTTCATTCAGAATTCTGTAAAGAGGCCAGGTTCTTTCCCCATCTCCTTTGTATTTGAACACTAGTCTCTCTGGTAGCTGTCTGTAGGCAGCTATTCCCCTTACTTCCTCCAGCTCATCCAGATAGAGTTCAATGTCTGAAAATTCTTTTATGTCACAGATGTGAACATAATCATCTTTAGAGGCTTGAGGTTTAGGCTTAGGCTTCTGTGTGAATTTGATTGAGGCTCTAGAGGGTGTTGATTTGATTCTTCTTTTCTGCTTCTTTGATGGTGGAGAAGAGGTTAGGAAGGTGGGCAATTTGATGGTATCTCAATCAATTGGTTCCTCCTTGGGAATGATTGTTTCACCATGAATGTTCATGAAGGGGTCAGGCACAATGGGTTCAGGAATAGAGGGTAGTGGTTTGGATATTGATTGGGTTTCTTCAGTCTTATCTACCATTTTTCTCTTTGCATTGACCTTCTTTCTGTTCCCTTTCTGCCATTCTTCTCTTCCCTTACTTCTTTCCTCCATCTCAGTACCAACCATGTCCCCCATAGCTTCATCTTCACTTTTGTCTTCAATTTCTTTCTGTTCTCCAGCCTGACTTGACTTTAGCTGTTTGTCAAGCTTTGCTTGTGCTCTTTTGTCAGCCTTTAGCTGTTTGGCTTCTTCCTTCAACCTTCTGGTTTCTTCCCTCTTGGCTATTGAGAATTTGGGATGTCCTTGCATCACACATATGCTCTTTCCCTCTCTGAAGATAATAGCCATGTTTCTCCTTACAGCCACATCCATGGTCTCTTTGAGATATGAGATACTTCTACCTAAAAGCTTGTCCTCATCAGCCTTTGGAAGAGGAAAATCCACTTCTTTCAGAGGATTCTTTGTAGAGTCCTTATTGGATCTGTTGTTGGGCTTGAGGACCATAGTTTTCAAATCCATGGAAGAAGTCTCTCCAACCTTATTCCTCCCTACTGGCTTGAGTTCCATAATAATTGATTCCACTTTTGTGCTGTGCTTCACAGATTGTGATTGAGAAGTTGTAGAACCAAATATTTGTTGCATCTTTTCATCAATCTTCTTCCTTTGCTCTTTAACTTGCAATTCAGCTGCTGCTATCTGGATTAGATCAATTCCATCAAGCTTTCCTTTGATTTGAATAATTGGAGAAGTGGTGATGACAGGAACTAGCACTTGAGAAATTTGAACTGTTGTTGATGGCTCTCCTTCCCCTTTCCCTTTATTCTCCCCCTTTTTGTTATCATCAAGGGTAGGAGTCAAGCTGTTAGGGCGAAATCACGCACTAATATTCACGCAAGTATACGCGTTCGCAAGTAATATAGAATACTTTCTAGTTCGTTCCCACAGAGACTTAGACTAAATTATTGTCTAATTAAACTCACTCACCAAGGTATGATTACTTCTCAATGTTAAGACACTAACACTTAAGATTGTTGATTAAATATTAACTACAATTACCTGCTTAATTAATCACTTACTAACACTTCAAATTATCAATAATAAAACACTCATGAGATCACAACTTCATTACTACTTCCTTCAATAGCCATTGTTATTACCTTTAGCATGTGACAGTGATGATATTAATCGAATAACACGAAACTGATAAAAGCCAACTTTCATTGTACTAATACCATTCTACCAAGCATCCACAATTAAGATAGAAGTTGAATAGTCATCAATTATGTTGAGTTCCTATATGTCTACAGAAATTGACAACACAATGATTTAAGCGCAAGTTATTCCTTTTGATTACATAAGGCAAATAAAACTGTTAGAGTTACCCACTAATCATGCACAACGTACATGAACCTATGCTAGCATGGCAAGTTCTAAATCTTAAGATCCACCATCGCTTCACAAGAGATTAACACCCTATCTTATATGTTCGCGACGCACATAAGAAGAATACGCACAACCAATACTAGATATCATACAATCATCACACACTAAAGTATTAAACAATTAACTAAAAAATTCCATAGTAAATCCGTTACAACCCCATGATCACGATTAGCCCATAATAGCACTTATCGTCATCATGGGTTCATATGAAATCATGATAAACAAACACAAGAAAATAATAACTAAACTAATTATATTAAAACAGAGTACGTCACAAGAGTAAATAAGTTCAAAGCAAGAAAACTAGCATCCAACGTTACAACGAAACAAGAATCACAAGAAAATATGCTTCCTCTTCGTTGCGGTGTGCTAAATCAGTCTTCTTCCTTATCTCCTTTGCTCCTTGCGTAAAAACACGATCTTCTTCAATCCACACTTGTGAAAATGTCTCAAATCTACTTATATAATAGTCCCATAAAACTCAGATTACATAGAAGTGGAAACCAAACAAAAGTAGAAGTCCTGAAATAATATTTTTTTTCCAGACCCTGCGCGGCCGCTCAGCATAGCTGAGCAAGCGCTCAGCTTGTTGTGCGGCCGCTCAGCAATGCTGAGCGGGCGCTCAGACCTCTACTGGAAAAAATCTGATTTTGCTCCATTTCTTCGCTGTAATCTGCCCGTTTCTTTCCTCTCGCAATGGTGAACACATGCCAAGGCTTATTCTTGATGATTCCTCCCCCGAAATGCAACTAATACCCTGAAATGCATAAACACTAGAAAAATGCATCAAATACACAAAATACTTGATTTCAAGACACCAATTTAAGCCATTTTAAGACGTTCTAAGTGGTATAAAATGCCACTTATCACACCCCCAAACTTAAATCGATGTTTGTCCTCAAGCGTCACAGACTCAAAAACAAATATAAAACATGCATGAATGCAATCTATATGAAAATGCAGCGATCCCCCTTACTACAATTAACCAACCAAATTACAACATCTCAACAAATGCAGTTAGACAACTAAAGATCAATAAACTCATGTAAACGGACATACAGCCAGAAACGTGGTGTGTGCAAATGCTTAACAGATATGCTTCGGAACTAGACCAATTATTATGACTCGACTATCCTCAAAGCAATCCCATGATTATACAAAGAATAAAAATTCTAGGCACAAAGTGATATACAACACTACAAGAATTCTGGAGCTTATGACGGAATCATGCTTTTTATTCAAAACACAAATGCTTATTTGACCGTGCAATGAGTGAGGTCCACAAAAGACTTATACAATGGTATCCATGTAACGAGCGTTAGGTTAGCGGATCCCAGACTCTAAAAGCCTTAGGTCACTAGGCACAAAGTCCCCTAAGAACTTAATAACTCGAATACCAAAGAGCCCATTCTTGATCAATTATGCATAAACTAAATTTTTTTTTTTTAACTTTTGAGCAAGTGCGTTTCGCTCCATCTTGCTCAACCCTAGACTACTCGCACCATATACGAGCCGGCTACTAGCCAATTGACGCCTAGCCACAACTAGCAACAAATTCCATTTTTTTTCTCCAAATTTTTTCTTTTTCATGCCTTTATCACGAAGAACCTATTATCGAATTCTAAGCATAATAAATAGATTGACCTCGAAAACAACCAAATCATAACAACAATCTAGCCCTTACGCATTCTCTAAGACTTAGTGGAATTATAAGTGTTTCTAGCATGCATATCAACCTACACGACTTAATATCACTTTAATGCTATCACTACACTCGCATCAATATCACAATTCTGTCGATTAATCATTGCAAAAGGGATCATGGTAAATGCATGAGCTACGTGACATGATACACAATAAAAGCTATATATATAAAAAAAACTATATGGCCTAAATTATGCAACTATATGAACTAAGCTATCATTAATATGCATCTATATGACACACACACAATATTCCTTAACTACCACCCCCAAACTTAAAATCTTCACTGTCCTCAGTGAAGGTAGTAGAAAGGAACACAGGGTATACCTACTCGGAGTCATCATCATCATCACCCTCAGTGGGTGGAGTATCAGGCGGCGGGTATGCAGAGTCCTCACCAAAAACTGGCCACTGGATATCAGCTCCAAGGCCCCGAAAAGCAGTCCCTAACGCAAGGGTGAGCTCCTGAGCAACCCTGCTCTGCGTCTCATACATGGCATCCATCCGCCGTGAAAGCCTCCTATACTAAGCATCAGCCAACCCAGCACCCTCCTGAGCTCTAGAAGAACTAGCCTCATCACGCCCTGTCCTAGCCATAGTAGCACCTCGTGCTGGACGCCCTCCTGGAAGACGATAACCCGGCCCATGCTCCTCAGGCTCACCACCGGTCCACTCCTGCATCCCATTCAGAGTCCCAGAATCAATCGGAGCTGCCGGCAACTGCAACTGCTCATGAGCCGGCCAGTTCACTCCTACTGCCTGGCATAGCTTCGTAATCGTGGATGCATAAGGGATGTTCATATGCTTCGCTCCCCTCAAAAACTTCAGAATTTCTTGGTAGATAAACTCACCAAGGTCCAGATAGTACTCCTCATTCAGAATTCCCCACAATAACTGTGCTCTCTCAACTGTGACCTCGTGTGCATGCGAAGAAGGCAAAATATTAGCACAAATAAATGCATTCTATGCACGGGCATACCTGTTCATGGCGATCGCCGGAAAGTGACGATACTCATTAGTGCCGGTCCTGAAAGTCCAAACTGTGCCCGGTCGATAGAGAGTCGCACAAATCAAATCCAAGTCAAAATCCTCAGCAGTCTTTTCATTCCAGTTCTCCTCCTCGGGCTTCCTCTCTCGCTGTCCAATCACACGGCGAATCACCGCAGGATGATAATCAACCGTCAGCCCTCGGACCACAGAAAACCCATTCTTTTCGGCTTTCGTGTTCGCGTAGAACTCGCGAACAACGCTCATCGGTACCGCTTCGGGTGACTCACAAAAAGCTATCCACCCCTTCTCTGCAATCATGGGCAGCAACTCACCATCCCTCCCCGATGGTAAAAACCCTCTCTCCTTCAGAATTGGCTTCCCCAACAGCCTAGTGTACTCCTCCTCCGCGGCTCTGTCAGTTAACCGAGGCCTTGCAGCAGTACCCCTCGATGAATCAGCAGTAGAAACTGTGCTGCTGCTGTCAATAGTGCGTGCTCTCTTGGGTGCCATTGATTCGTGAATAAAAGTGTGTAAGAACTGATTTTTGGTGCTTGGGAGAGAGTTTAAGTGCAGGAAGTTTGTGGGGGATATGTAGGATAGGTGTATGTATATATAGAGTGTGGATTAGATTAGGGTTTGGGAATTAAGGGTTAAAATGATGGGGTAGTGGGAACAAATCATGGGTTTATGGGCTACAACTGTTTATGTGTTTTTGTTTTTTTTTTCTGAACTGTAAAAAAATTCTGGTACTCGACCCCTGAGCGGTCGCTCAGCAAAGCTGAGCGGGCGCTCAGCTTGCTGCGCGGTCGCTCAGCAAAGCTGAGCAGGCGCTCAGGGGGTCACTGGAAAAAAAAAATTTCAGCCCCTGTTTTCTGATTTTTTTTGTGTTTTTGGATAGGTTATTAACTTCTAAGGGTTCCTGTAACAACAATTCATGGGTTGCCTCCCACGCAGCGCTTCTTTTTCGTCATTAGCTTGACGTTTCGTACCCTTCTCAAGTAGTCAACAAAATGGCACTAACCACTTCTCGGTTTGCCATGTCCCCATAGTAGTGCTTCAAACGTTGACCGTTAACCTTGAATACTTGGTCCGGATCATTCTCAAAAATTTCCACCGCTCCATGTGGAAACACAGTTTTGACAATAAAAGGCCCAGATCACCTCGATTTCAACTTCCCTGGAAGAAGTCAGAGTCGAGAGTTGAATAAGAGAACTTGTTGCCCCGGCACAAATAACTTAGGATGTAGCTTCCTATCGTGCCACCTCTTCACCTTTTCCTTATACATTTTGTTATTCTCGTACGCTTGAAGTGGAAATTCATCAAGTTCATTAAGCTGAAGCATTCTTTTCTTACCAGCTGCATCTAAATCCAGGTTCAACTTTTTCAATGCCCAGTAGGCCTTATGCTCAAGCTCCGCAGGTAGATGACATCCCTTACCGTACACCAACTGAAACGGTGACATACCAAGTGGAGTTTTGTATGCTGTTCTGTAAGCCCAAACAGCTTCATCGAGCTTTAAAGACCAATCCTTCCTTGACGGACAAACAACCTTCTCTAGAATGCGCTTTATCTCTCTGTTAGACACTTCCGCTTGACCATTTGTTTGCGGATGATAGGCAGTAGCTAACCGATGATTCACATTATAAAGCTGCATCAAAGAAGTGAACTTACAATTGCAGAAATGCGATCCTTCATCACTTATGATTACCCGAGGTGTTCCAAACCTTATGAAAATTTGCTTATGAAGAAAATTTAGCACTGCCTTTGTATCATTTGTCGGTAAAGCTTTAACTTCGACCCATTTTGAGACATAATCGACTGCCAGCAAGATGTACTGATTATTGCAAGACGAGATAAAAGGCCCCATGAAATCGATTCCCCAAACATCAAAGACCTCGACTTCAAGCATCACATTTAATGGCATCTCATCCTTCCTTGTCAAATTTCCCACTCTCTGGCAATGATCACACCTTAAAACAAACTGATGAGCATCCTTGAACAAAGTAAGCCAAAAAAACCTGCTTGTAGAATACGAGCTGCCGTCTTCTCACCACCATAATGTCCACCATAAACCGTGGAATGGCAGTCTCGTAATATCCCCTCCGTCTCACAGAACGAGATACATCTCCTGATGATCTGGTCAGCTCCCTGTCTAAACAAATATGGTTCATCCCACATATACCACTTCACCTCATGCAGAAACTTCTT
The DNA here is from genome assembly GCF_009905375.1 of Apium graveolens. Taxonomy (NCBI): domain Eukaryota; kingdom Viridiplantae; phylum Streptophyta; class Magnoliopsida; order Apiales; family Apiaceae; genus Apium; species Apium graveolens. The sequence goes on along the minus strand of NC_133652.1, from coordinate 134,419,702 downwards.
CTTTTGAGCGGATGTCAAATTAGGAGGCATTACATTGCTGACGAGATAGTTTACAATATCTGCAAACCATGGTTCTTCTTCCTGTACTGCGAACAACTGCTCATCCGGAAAAGATTCATTGATTAACGTCCTATCTTGTAAAGTAGAATCGGGATTCTCCAACCTAGAGAGATGGTCAGCTACTTGATTCTCAGTACCTTTTCTATCCTTGATCTCTAACTCAAATTCCTGAAGTAAAAGCACCCAACGAATGAGTCTCGGCTTCTAATCCTTCTTGGAAACCAGATAGCGAATAGCCACATGATCAGTGAATACTGTTACTTTTGTACCAAGTAGATAAGATCGAAATTTCTCGAAACCAAAGACTATAGCCAAAAGCTCCTTCTCAGTAGTGGTGTAGTTCAATTGGGCCCCATTTAAAGTCTTACTCGCATAGTAGACCACATGGAAGAGATTTTTCTTGCGCTTTCCCAGAACTGCACCTACCGCATAATCACTCGCATCATACATCATCTCAAATGGTTCTGTCCAATTTGGTGCCGTAATAACTGGTGCAGTGATCAAACTCTTCTTGAGAGTCTCGAATGCTGCCAAACATTCATCATCAAATTTGAAAAGCACATCTTTCTCAAGCAAATTGCACAACGGCTTAGATATCTTTGAAAAGTCCTTGATGAATCGCCGATAAAAACCCGCATGACCAAGAAAACTACGGATTCCTTTCACAGAATTAGGTGGGGGAAGATTTTCAATGACTCCCACCTTGGCCTTGTCCACCTCCAGACCCTTGTTAGAGACCTTATGCCCAAGAATAATGCCTTCACGCACCATAAAATGACATTTCTCCCAATTGAGCACCAAATTAGTTTCCACGCATCTTTTGAGTACGGCGCGCAGATTATTCAAACATTCATCATATGAATGTCCAAAGACGGAGAAGTCGTCCATGAACACTTCGACATTATTTCCAATCATGTCAGAGAATATAGCCATCATACATCTCTGAAAAGTGGTCGGGGCGCCACATAACCCAAACAAAACTCTGCGAAAAGCAAACGTGCCAAATGGACAAGTGAAGGTAGTCTTTTCCTGATCCTCTGGTGCAATACAAATCTGATTATACCCTGAATAACCATCCAGAAGACAAAAATACTCATGACCCGCCAACCTGTCAAGCATCTGATCAATAAATGGAAGAGGGAAGTGATCCTTCCTTGTGGCTTTGTTCAATTTTCTATAATCCATGCATACTCTCCATCCTGTAACTGTTCGAGTGGGGATGAGCTCATTCTTTTCATTTGCGACCACAGTGATACCTCCTTTCTTAGGTACACATTGTACGGGGCTCACCCACGAGCTGTCAGAAATGGGATAAATGATGCCTGCATCCAGCCATTTCAGAATTTCTTTCTTCACCACCTCCTTCATGATGGGATTCAGTCTTCGCTGCTGTTCCACAGTTGGCTTACTACCTTCCTCTAGCAGAATTTTATGCATACAATATGAAGGACTTATCCCCTTGATGTCTGCTATGGTCCATCCAATAGCCGATTTGAATTCTCTCAAAATCCTTAAGAGCTTGTCTTCCTCACTACCTAAAAGGTCAGATGAAATAATAACAGGTAACGTAGATGAATCACCTAAAAAAGCATACCTCAAGTGTTCAGGTAATGGCTTGAGCTCCAAGGTAGGTGCTTCCTCTATTGATGGTTTGAGCTTTCCTTCAGCATTCTTAAGGTCAGAGGTACCAAGAGATTCAAACGGCATGTCCAGCTTTCGCTTCCAGGGAGAAGCGTTCAGATATTGTAATTGCTCGTTGCCATCTTCATCATCGCTGTCAAAATCCCCCACTAAGGCCTTTTCCAATGCATCAGACATTAGCATGCGATCGAGTTCCGAAGTAATCGCAGAATCAATCACATCTACTTTTAAGCACTCCTCATCTTCTGTAGGGAATTTCATTGCCTTGAATACGTTGAAGGTCACATCCTGCTCTTGTACCCGCATAGTAAGTTCACCTTTTTGCACATCTATCAAGGTATGGCCAGTAGCCAAGAAAGGCCTTCCCAAGATTATGGGAATCTTCTTATCTTCCTCAAAATCCAGAATAACAAAATCTGCAGGAAAGAAGAGCTTATCCACCTTGACGAGCACATCCTCCACTATGCCCCTTGGGTAAGTAATGGAACGATCAGCCAATTGTAGAGACATGTATGTGGGTTTTGGATCAGGCAGATCCAACTTTTTAAAGATCGACAACGGCATCAGATTAATGCTTGCTCCCAAATCACAAAGGCACTTGTCAAAAGTCAGATTGCCAATGGTGCAAGGAATGGTGAAGCTTTTTGGATCTTTCAGTTTTGGTGGTAACTTTTGCTACAGAACAGCGCTGCATTCTTCCATGAGAGCAACAGTTTCAAGGTCATCCAGTTTCACCTTCCTTGAAAGAATAGTCTTCATAAACTTCGCATAACTAGGCATTTGCTCCAGAGCCTCAGCGAAAGGTATATTGATGTGAAGTTTTTTGAACACCTCCAGAAACTTCCCGAACTGTCTATCTTTTGTTGCTGCAATCTTTTAGGAAAAGGTGGTGGAGGATAGAGCTGTTTCTCCCCTGTATTAGCCTCAGGCAGAGTGTGTTCAACAGTAGTCTTCCTTGGTTCCGCCGCTTTCTCCTTTTGCTTAGATTCTTCATCTCTAATTTCAGCTTCTCCTTCTTTTGCCTTTTCAGCATCAGCAACTTTTCCAAACCTTAAGGTAATAGCCTTGACTTGCTCTTTAGCTTCCTTTCTGCCTGGTACTTCCGTGTCACTGGGAAGAGTGCCAGGTTGACGATTGAGCACTGCATTGGCTAATTGACCGATTTGATTTTCCAAGGTCTTGATAGAAACCGCCTGACTCTTGCATAACAGCTTAAGTTCCTCAAAATCAGCACTAGTGGGTGCAGCTATACTTCCTTGTTGAGGATATGATTGCCTTGTAGTATACTGCTGTGGTTGCTGGAATCCAGGTGGGTTAAACTGTTTACTCACTCCTTGCTGATATGGTGGCTGAATAGCATTCTGATTATTCCCCCAGCTGAAATTTGGATGATTTCTGTTGTTAGGATAATAGGTCGCTGGCACAGGCTGCTATTGTCGCTGATAATTATTCACATACTGAACAGATTCATTGACAAGAGAACACTGATCTGTAGCATGAGAACCTGCACAAAGCTCACAAACCATAGCTATTTGATTAACTCCATATGTAGCCAAAGAATCAACCTTCATTGATAGCGCTTGGAGCAGGGCTGCAATAGCGGTGGCTGCATCAGCTTCCAGAATACCTGCTACCTTGCCTTACGTCATCCTCTGAGTTGGGTTTTGATGCTCATTTGCAGCCATCGTCTCTATAAGATTATACGCCTCCGTATAGCTTTTAGCCCATAAGGCGCCTCCAGCTGCTGCATCGAGCATGGGCCGAGATTGGGCCCCCAAACCATTATAGAAACCAGTGATCACCATCCAATTCGGCATTCCATGATGTGGACATTTTCTCAACATTTCCTTGTAGCGTTCCCAAGCCTCGCACATAGATTCTGTAGGTTGCTGCGCAAATTGAGTAAGAGCACTCCTCATAGCAGCAGTCTTTGCCATCGGATAAAACTTCACCAGAAACTTTTGCGCAAGATCTTACCACGTAGTGATGGACCCAGCTGGTTCAGAATGTAACCAGTCTTTAGCCTTATCCCTCAGTGAGAATGGGAAAAGTCTCAACTTGATAGCCTCATCAGTCACGCCATTATACTTAAAAGTGCTGCAGATCTCGACAAAATTCCTTATGTGCATGTTGGGGTCTTCAGTTGCCGCTCCTCCAAAAGAAACAGAATTCTGCACCATCTGAATAGTGCCCGGCTTGATTTCAAAAGTGTTAGCTTGAATAGCCGGATGAAGGATGCTTGACTGAATGTCATCAATTTTAGGCCGAGAAAAATCCATAAGAGCTGGATCAGCTTGAACAATACGATCTCCCATGTTTACTGGTTCTATCCGCTCAGTTCCTGAATCCAAATCCTCAAAATCTAACTTCTCTGGAATATCAAGAACTTCGTCTGTCTCCTCAGCTGTATCTAAAGTCCTCTTGCGAGCACGAGAACGAGTTTGCATAAACGCTTGCTAAAGTACCTGAAACACAACCGGAAACAATAATTAACTACTACGTCCTAATCACTGAGTCCTAATGACCAATGATGGTAAGTACATAAACTAAACAAATACGCCGAGTCCCCGGCAGCGGCGCCAAAAACTTGTTAGGGCGAAATCACGCACTAATATTCACGCAAGTATACGCGTTCGCAAGTAATATAGAATACTTTCTAGTTCGTTCCCAGAGAGACTCAGACTAAATTATTGTCTAATTAAACTCACTCACCAAGGTATGATTACTTCTCAATGTTAAGACACTAACACTTAAGATTGTTGATTAAATATTAACTACAATTAACTGCTTAATTAATCACTTACTAACACTTCAAATTATCAATAATAAAACACTCATGAGATCACAACTTCATTACTACTTCCTTCAATAGCCATTTTTATTACCTTTAGCATGTGACAGTGATGATATTAATCGAATAACATGAAACTGATAAAAGCCAACTTTCATTGTACTAATACCATTCTACCAAGCATCCACAATTAAGATAGAAGTTGAATAGTCATCAATTATATTGAGTTCCTATATGTCTACAGAAATTGACAATACAATGATTTAAGCGCAAGTTATTCCTTTTGATTACATAAGGCAAATAAAACTATTAGAGTTACCCACTAATCATGCACAACGTATATGAACCTATACTATCATGGCAAGTTCTAAATCTCAAGATCCACCGTCGCTTCACAAGAGATTAACACCCTATCTTATATGTTCACGACACACATAAGACGAATACGCATAACCAATACTAGATATCATACAATCATCACACTCTAAAGTATTAAACAATTAACTAAAGAATTCCATAGTAAATCCGTTGCAACCCCATGATCACGATTAGCCCATAATAGCACTTATCGTCATCATGGGTTCATATGAAATCATGATAAACAAACACAAGAAAATAATAACTAAACTAATTATATTAAAACAGAGTACGTCACAAGAGTAAATAAGTTTAAAGCAAGAAAAATAGCATCCAACGTTACAATGAAATAAGAATCACAAGAAAATATGCTTCCTCTTCGTTGTGGTGTGCTAAATCGGTCTTCTTCCTTATCTCCTTTACTCCTTGCGTAAAAACACGATCTTCTTCAATCCACACTTGTGAAAACGTCTCAAATCTACTTATATAATAGTCCCATAAAACTCAGATTACATAGAAGTGGAAACCAAACGGAAGTAGAAGTCCTGAAATAATATATTTTTTTCCCGACCCTGCGCGGCCGCTCAGCATAGCTGAGCGGGCGCTCAGCTTGCTGCGCGGCCGCTCAGCAATGCTGAGCAGGCGCTCAGACCTCTACTGGAAAAAATCTGATTTTGCTCCGTTTCTTCGCCGTAATCTGCCCGTTTCTTTCCTCTCGCAATGGTGAACACATGCCAAGGCTTATTCTTGATGATTCCTCCCCCAAAATGCAACTAATACCCTGAAATGCATAAACACTAGAAAAACGCATCAAATACACAAAATACTTGATTTCAAGACACCAATTTAAGCCATTTTAAGACGTTCTAAGTGGTATAAAATGCCACTTATCACAAGCCTTGTGTATTGGCCAGCTGCATGAGTAGATTTGTTTAAGTTTGTTGATTCTGAAGAATGGTGACCATAGAATCTTCAATGATTTGAACCCTGTTTTCCAATCTGGCCAGTCTCTTGTCAGCATCAGATTCTTTCCTCAGTCTCCCCAACAAATCTTGCATAGTACCATAAGGTATGACTGAATCCAACTTCTCAGCATTGTAGGATTTCAGATCAGCAATGTCCTGTTTGAGCTCATCCACACTTAGAGTTTGTTGGAAATGCTGCAACTGCAAGAGATGTAGAGATTCCAGATAAGCTTGAAGAATTGCCTTGGTACCAGGATCTTTAGACTCCTGAAGGGCCTGCTGAATTGTCATGACTTGTCTAATCAAAGTGACACTAAACTCTCTTGGTGTGGAGGCTTTTGCCCATGCCCATTCAGGAAGATCAGGAACAGAACTTGGGCCTGCTACTCCCCCTAAGTTCATGCTCTCATCCAAAGAATTAGAGTCATCATCATTAGAATTTACTCCAAATTCTTCAGATGGCTCACCAGCTTGAGAAGGCAGCCTGTTAACAGCAGCTTTGTCTCTGAGAAGAGATTCTGAAGTGTGTACAATGTGTAATGTTTGTTCTGCCTCCACATTGCCCTGAGCAGCCAATAATTGATAGGCTGAAACAGGATGAGTAAAAGTGTCAGCATCCAAGGAAATGTTATCAATTGCAGCTTTAAAATGTTGCTGAAATTGTCTTTCCTTTTCAGCATCATCCACTTTCATTGACTCACTAGCAATGGCTGGATCCACCCTTATAGCTTCTGTACCTGCCTTTCTCTTTTTTTCTCTATTTTCTTGCATCAGGGGCTCCCCCTGGCTCACACACACACTTACACCCTCACCTTCACCTTCTAAGGTGGCACTCCCCTCACTCACTTTTGCCATGCTGGAAGAAATAGCATGCATATGGTGACTCTCAACCTCTCCTTTTGCCTGGGAGCAACCCAGCCTCTCACTCAAAAGATCACTCCCTTCCCTCAAACCTAAGAGTGATTGTACAGTAGCCATGTCCTCTACAGTTGGTATTGTTTCTGTTATGTGTGTAGAGACCATCAACGGATAGGGAGTATCCGTTGAAGTGGAAACTGATGGTATCAACGGATAACTGCTGTTAAGCTTATCCGTTGAAGAACAACCACTTGTCAACGGATGAGAGATACCTGTTGAAGAAGGAAAAGATGTAGATATAGAAAGTGACATAATTGTTGAATCTGTGGGAATTGATTTTAAGTGAGGTAACACAGATTCTTCAACTACATCTGAAAGAATTGGCTGATGATCCAACAAATCATCTAAGAGATGATGATCAACAGGTTTTGAGTGGGGCTCCTCCCTGAGTTTTAATGAGGGAGAATCAGGAATTGATGTGAATATCATATCCACATCCAGAGAGGGTGATGGAGAGTTTGATGATTGGTGTGTTTCTATTATGAGAGAATGGGGCTGTGATTCCACATTTGCTGGAATCACATCAAGCTGAATTTGTGAAGGCTCAGATACAGGTGGATGTATATGTGTTGTGTGTGTCCCTTGTGTGGAAACTAGGGTCTTGGCCTTCTTCTTCCTTGAAAAGGCTTTAATTGGTGAATGTGTGGCTTCAGTGTCCCTCCCTCTTTTGTTCTGTGTCCCTGGTTGGGGACTATTTTCAATAGTTACATCCTTTTGGGAGGATGCAACTAGGGATGTGTTGGACTCCTTTTGAACCACCACAGTCTTTTGAGAGACTGTGGCTTGGCTAGCTTGGGTACCACTCACCTCTCCCACCTTATCCTGGGGGGTTTCTTGATGTTCACCCCTCCCCTCACCACTCACACCCTGTTCACTCCCTTCAGGATTTATGGTAGTTGTTACAACTGTTGTCTTTTGAGAAACAACAGAGGTAGGTTTCTTTGACTTGAGTTTTGAAACTTTGGTTTTGGTGGCTTTGGCAGGAACCTGTTTGGACAAAGACACAGATTCCATGGCCACACTAGAGGGCAAAGAAACAATGGGGTTGGAAATAGTAGGAGTTATAGAAGTGTTTACCTCACTTACCTGTTGTGCATTCATGATTGGCAAGTATACCAATGGCACCTGGCTGTTGAGGTTCATTCTCAAAAGGTCTGCAAGGACCTTTTCTCTTGTGCCCAGCATTTAAGTTTATTATTCTCATTTGATATAACCAAACCTTCAGCTACATGGTTAGCCAATAACATAAAGAATCTAGCATAGTAGATGTTATGTGGTCTATTAGCTTTGTTACCTAATCTGGATCCTAATTCTAGCATAACACAGTTGCTAAAATTAAAGTACCTATCAGAAACTAGCATATAGAGCATATTAACAAGAGATGAAGTTATGGCATCAAAATTGCTAATCTTCCCAGAGAAAACTTTAATGAAGGCATATCCAAGAAAACTCCATTCTTTCCTAAGGCCTTTCCTTCTAATACTACCTAAACTAGCAGAATCAAAAGCATAGCCTATGGAATCTAACATAGCAGATACATCTTTATCAGTGTGTGGTGTCATGGCATTATTCTCAGGCAACTTAAAGCAAGATTGTATATCATCACAGTTAATGCAATAGTCCTTACCTTTGAGAGAGAAGGCAATAGTCATATCTGTGGAGTTGAACTCTGCAGTTGTCCAAATCTCCTCAATCACCTCACAGTAGATGGTTGGGGCTTCCAGCATTGCATAGCTTAGTTTGCAGTATTTGATGAAGTCCATCATCTTGTGATAATCAGAATGGGCTTCATTCTTTTCAACCAAGGCTACGAAATTATTCTTTTCATAAACAAATCTTGTTTGAGACATAATTTTGACTACTGGTACCATTGTTGTGAGTAGAGGTTACAGAGAAAAACTTGAGAATTTGTGGGAGAGAAGGAGAATAAGAATTGCAAGAAAGCGTAAAGTGAAAATAAGAGTTCAATTGGGATTTTATACTTTCTTGAATTAAAACGTAAATAAAATGATTAAATGATACTTTTAAGTAAGTTACAGCCGTTCAAGAATAAATAAAACTGTAGAAATTCTGAAAACTACCTTAAATACAAACACATACAACACTGTATATCTGTATCAACGGTTGAGTAAAAGAATCAACGGCTGTGACTCACTTATAGTAACTGATGTGACACTTCAACGGATAAGGTAAATAGTTATCCGTTGATGATCAACACCATTTTATCCGTTGAAGGATAAAATTACCAGAAATGTATTTGTCTTTCAACGGATAATGAACATCCGTTGATAGAACAATTTTGGCTTTCAACGGATAGGGAATATCCGTTGATAGGATAAGTCTTACTTAAAGCCAACTTTGTTCTTGCAGCAAATTCATTTCAGGCTTCAAGGCAGATTATATAGATGACATAAATTATGAATAATTAAGCATACCTAGCTCACTTACTAATCATGTGAATGTTGATTCATCAAGTGGTTTGGTAAATATGTCTACAATCTGCTTTTCACTTGGAACAAAATGAAGTTCCACTGTACCTTTCATCACATGTTCCCTAATGAAGTGGTACTTGATATCAATGTGCTTGGTTCTTGAGTGCTGCACTGGATTTTCAGTAATGGCAATGGCACTTGTGTTGTCACAGAATATTGGAATTTTGTCAACAGTCAGACCATAGTCAAATAGTTGATTCCTCATCCATAGTATCTGTGCACAGCAACTACCAGCAGCAATGTACTCAGCTTCAGCTGTTGATGTGGAAACAGAATTATGCTTCTTGCTGAACCATGACACAAGCTTGTTCCCTAGAAATTGACAGGTACCAGTTATGCTTTTCCTGTCTAATTTGCAGCCTGCATAATCTGCATCTGAGTAGCCAATTAGATCAAAACCAGACTCTCTAGGGTACCAAATTCCTAGATTTGGAGTCCCTTTGAGATATCTGAAAATTCTTTTAATAGCCACTAAGTGAGATTCTTTAGGGTCATCTTGAAATCTAGCACAGAGACATGTAGAAAACATTATATCAGGTCTACTACCAGTTAAATATAAAAGTGAGCCAACCATGCCTCTATAACTTGAAATATCCACAGACTTTTCAGCCTTGTTTAATTCAAGCTTGGTGGCACTGGCCATGGGAGTTTTTGCAGTTGAACAATCCATTAAGTCAAACTTCTTTAAAAGATCATAAATGTATTTAGTTTGACTAATGAAAATTCCATCACTAACCTGTTTAACTTGTAAACCAAGAAAGTAAGTTAGCTCTCCCATCATGCTCATTTCATATTTACTTTGCATTAACTTAGCAAACTTTTTACAAAGCTTATCATCTGTAGATCCAAATATAATATCATCTACATAAATTTGAACAAGTATTTTAGAGCCATTAACATTTCTAAAGAAGAGAGTTTTGTCAACAGTACCTCTCGTGAAGTGATTATCTAGAAGGAATTTTGACAGAGTCTCATACCAGGCTCTAGGTGCTTGCTTTAGTCTATAGAGTGCTTTCAACAGATAATACACATAGTCTGGAAAATTTGGATCTTCAAATCCTGGAGGTTGGCTTACATAAACTTTTTCCTCTAATTCCCCATTTAGAAATGCACTTTTGACATCCATTTGATAGACTTTGAAATTGGCATTAGCTGCATAGGCTAGAAAGATTCTGATGGCTTCAAGTCTGGCAACTGGAGCAAATGTTTCATCAAAATCTATTCCCTCTTGTTGAGAATAGCCTTTAGCAACCAATATGGCTTTATTCTTTATGACAATGCCATTTTCTTCCATCTTGTTTTTGAATACCCATTTTGTGTCAATAGAACTCTTGTTCTTTGGCTTGGGTACCAGCTTCCATACTTTGTTTCTCTCAAATTGGTTTAGTTCCTCTTGCATTGCTAAAATCCAATCTGGGTCCAAAAGAGCTTCTTCTACTCTCTTAGGTTCCTCTTGTGATAGAAAGCTACTGTACAGACATTCATCTTGAGTAGCCCTTCTAGTTTGCACTTTAGATGTGGCATCACCAATGATCAGTTCAAAAGGGTGATTCTTGGTCCATTTCCTTTGAGATGGTAGATTAGCTCTAGATGAGGTTGCCTCAGTATTGTCATGATGTGAGGTAGAATGTTGATTGGTTGACACTCCCCCTAAGTTGTTGATCCTTTGAGAAGAATTGGGAGTTCTATCAACTGATGAAGTGAATTGATTATCCGTTGACAGACTGTGATCAACGGATGCTTCATTACGAACTTCAACGGATGATGCACTTTGTCTTTCAACGGATGCTGCATTGCTTCTTTCAACGGAAGCTGAGCTATGACTTTCAACGGATGCAGCATTCTGTGCATTATCCAAAGGCAGATTTTGAATCCCTCTTGAGATGCCTTCTTCATCATTCTCATCTTCACCATCATCACAGTTTATCTCAATATTGTCAAATTTGAGTCCTTCATGTTGTCCTTCATCTGTTAGTCCATCAATCTTTTTATCATCAAACACAACATGTACAGATTCCATGACAATGTTGGTTCTTAGATTGTAGACCCTATATGATTTTCCAGCAGAATAACCAACAAATATTCCTTCATCAGCCTTTGCATCAAACTTCCCTTTGTGATCAGATTGATTCCTTAAGATGTAGCATTTGCAACCAAAGACATGTAGAAAGTTTAAAGTTGGTTTTCTTCTCTTGAATAATTGATAGGGAGTCATGCCTTTTGCTTGATTGATTAGAGAAATGTTCTAAGTGTAACATGCACAGTTAACAGCCTCAGCCCAAAAATAAGTTGGGAGTTTTGACTCTTCAAGCATTGTCCTTGCAGCTTCAATTAGTGATCTGTTCTTTCTTTCCACCACACCATTTTGTTGTGGAGTCCTGGAGCTGAGAACTCATGCATGATCCCACTTTCTTCACAGAACAACTTCATGGTTGAATTCTTAAACTCAGTTCCATTGTCACTCCTAATATTCCTTACTTTGAAATCAGGATGATTGTTGACTTGCTTGATATGATTGATGATGATTTCACTAGCTTCATCCTTTGATCCAAGAAAATAAACCCATGAAAACTTTGAGAAATCATCTACAATCACTAGGCAATATCTTTTCCTTGAAATTGACAATACATTGACTGGTCCAAAAAGATCCATGTGGAGAAGTTGTAGTGGTTCATCAATTGCAGATTCAAGCTTCTTACTGAATGATACTTTCTTTTGCTTTCCTTTCTGACAAGCATCACACAGTCCATCCCTTGTGAATTCCACTAGAGGCATTCCTCTAACTAAGTCCTTTTTTACTAGATCATTCATTGTCTTGAAATTCAAATGGGACAGCTTCTTGTGCCATAGCCAACTTTCAACTGGATTTGCTTTGCTGAGAAGACAAGTAATGGATTCTGCATCTGTAGAGTTGAAATCAGCTAAGTACACATTCCCTTTTCTAACTCCAGTTAGAACCACTTTATTGTCCTTCTTACTTGTGACAATACAGGCTTCAGAATTAAAGGAAACAATATTCCCTATGTCACATAGTTAACTGATGCTCAATAAATTGTGTTTGAGACGATCAACCAATGCAACTTCATCAATGATGACATTTTCTTTTGAAATCAAGCCATATCCCATAGTGAATCCTTTGCTGTCATCTCCAAAGGTTATGCTAGGGCCAGCTCTCTCCTTAAACTCTGTGAGCAGGGTGAAATCTCCTGTCATGTGTCTTGAACAACCACTGTCCAAGTACCATAGATTCCTTCTTTGTCCCTGCACACAACAAAATCAATCAAGTTGATTTTGGTACCCAAGTTTCCTTGGGTCCAGCCTTGTTAGTCTTTTTCCTAGACTTCATTCCTCCTGCATCTTTTGACTTAGGGAACTTTGGGTCAACCTTGGTCTCAGATGTGGTTGGTTGAAGTGTAGGGTTAGTCACAGAATCATTTAACACATTTGATTGAATTTGATAAGGCATAGGTTGTGCAAACATGTTATTCCACATAGGCATATTGTATGGCATTTGAGGCATACTAAATGCAGTAAAATAAGGATTATTAATATATGGCATGTTTGCAAAATGTGCATGGGGATTCTGGTGAGACATAACAGGCATAGCATGCAGAGGTGACATAGACATGTTAGGCATGGAGGGATTTGAAGGCATGGGAGTATTTTTAACAGATTTGCAATTATCAGATAGGTGATTAACACTTTTACAATGCACACAGCTTTTTCTAGGAGCATACCTATTATGTTTGTAATTGTTATGTTTATTAATCCCTACCTTCCCATTTCTTTTAGATTTTCTTTTAGTTTCCTTCTTATCCTCAACCAACTTAAGCCTATCTTTCAGCTGATCTAAAGTCATGTGTCCTATATTCACCTTACTGACATCTCTGGATGTGATGGCTCCTTCTTTGACAAAGTTCTTGAGAGTTGAATCATTCTTTTTATTGAGGTTTTTATTTTTAAAAGAACTTGCCTGTTTTAATTGATGAGCCTTCAACGGATGCTCCTTTTCTTCCTTCAACGGATAACTTTCATCATCCGTTGATTCCACATCCATTGACAATCCATCAATTAATTCTAACTCCTTTTTGTTTTTCTTCCAGGCATCCTCACAGAATGATTCAATTCCCTAAACCTTTGCAATCTGAACACTAACATCCCTAGATGTTTTCCAGGCCTTGATTACCTCTTGCTCACTTTCTAACTGTTTAGAAAGAATTTCTACTTTCTTAACAGCTTCTGCTAGTTCACTCTCAGCAGTCAAGCATTTAAGTTTTATCTTTTCAAGCTCAATTACTTGATCCTCTAACACAGCATTCCTATCACTTAAAAACATATTATTCTCCTTGATCCTAGTGTTTTCTTTTGCTAGTGATTTAAGGGAAACACGCAAATGATATAATTCATTGGACATATCATTTATGGCTTCATTGCATTCATGTTTAGAAAGCTGAGAGAGATCAGTAGTAATTACCTGGTTGCTTGATGAACTAGTTTCATTTTCATCAGAATTAGCCATCAGGGCTAGGTTGACATATTCCATATCATCATCTTCATTGACCCCATCTGCTGCCCAATCATCTTGAGTGAGAAAAGCTCTTTCCTTTTGTTTGAGTAAATCAAAATACTTCTTTTTGTAATCAACTTGCTCAAATTTCTTTTTATCAGAAGTTGGCTTTCTACACTCACTTGCAAAGTGTCCACTAATGCCACAGTTGTAACATTTGAACTTTGATTTGTCCACCATGTTTTTGTTTGGCTTAGTGAACTTTGTATTTTTTCTGAACTTCATCTTTGCAAACCTCCTGGACAGAAAAGCCAGATGTTCATCAACATCATCAGAGTCATCCTGACTGGAATTGTCTTTATCCTCAGTTGCTTGCTATTTACCCTTGCTTGATTCTGATTTACTTGTGCCAATTTTGAGACTTGGCATTGTCTTCTCCTCATTCCTGGCTTCCATCTTCTCACTGTCAGCTACAAGAGCAACTGTTCCTCCTTTTCTCTTTCCCTTTTCCAACAGCTGATCCTGCTCCATTTCAAGTTCATAAGTCTTCAGAATTCCATATAATCTTTCAAGTGTGAAGTTCTTATAATCTTGATAATTTCTTAAAGAGACAGTCATGGGCTTCCATTCCTTTGGCAGAGACCTAAGAAATTTTAAGTTGGAATCCTTGACTTGGTACACTCTACCATACAGCTTCAATCCATTTAACAGTTTCTGAAATCTGTTGAAGGTATCATTTAATGATTCACCTTCTTCAAAGTGAAAATATTCATACTGTTGAATAAGAAGCTGCATCTTGTTCTCTCTGACCTGCTCAGTACCTTCACAGATGATTTGTACAGTATCCCAAACTTCCTTTGCAGTTTGGCTATTGATGACATTGTCAAACATATCTTAATCTAAGCCATTAAACAAAATGTTCATGGCTTTCTTGTCCTTGCGGATTTCTTCCATGTCTTCAATAGTCCATTCTGCTTTTGGCTTGGGAATGGACTGTCCAACAGCAGCTATTGCAGCAGCAGCTGTGGCTACTTTGTGAGGGATGTGAGGACCAATTTCAATAAAGTTGATGTAGCTTTCATCTTGAGAAAGAAGATGTAAATGCATCTTCACTTTCCAGTGATGATAATTATCTTTTTCCAGGACTGGGATCTTTATACCAATATCCTTCCTACTCAAGATGGTAGCAGGAGGATTCTTCTGTGCACTCATGATGTTAGCAAAATAGATCTTTAAACTCTTTATATGTTAAGAGCTTGCTCTGATACCAATTGTTATTCCCAGTGGACTAACAATGAGATTTACAGAAGGGGGGTTGAATGTAAATCTCAAAACTTTTTCAAGTTTTGAGCAGTTTCTAAGGCTAAGTGTTTAAGTGAACAAAGGTGTGTGAATTGCTTGAAGCCGATACAGACAGATATATATTCAAACACAAATGTAAAGAACACAAAGAACTTAAAAACTTTTCTGGTGGATTTGTTGTTCCACCAGAGATGTGTTATTTCAGAAAATCTGTGATTAAATCACAGCTGCTTCCTAGTACAAACTAGATAATTTTCTCTCTTGATATTTCTAAACAGCTTAGAAAAATTCACATCTAATTACTAGCTGCTACTTAGTTTATATAACACCAAGTTTACAAGTGCAGACAAAACTGTAAAATACAATTGAAAGGATTCTTCACATGTTTCTTCTTCATTTCTCTATCCAATGCAATCTAGGATAATCTGTGAATCTTTGAATACTTCCTTGTTTGCATCAGAATGGGAATGCTGCATTTTCTTGATTCCTCCTAGAGGCTTCCACATTCCAGTTTGTCTCTGTCAACCCATGTGCCTCTGTCAGCTTATGAATTATCACTATCAACTGCTAATGAACTAAGCATCCATTGAAGCTTTCATCCGTTGATGCCTTATCCGTTGAGGCTTTATCCGTTGAAGCTTTATCCGTTGATGCATTATCAGTTGAAGTCTTTATCCGTTGAAGCACTTATCCGTTGATGGATATTATCCGTTGAAGCATTAGAGACATCCGTTGAAGCTTTGTTTCTTATCCGTTGAAGGTCTTCAATATCAGTTGATACTTCTTCACTTATACAAAATTACAAGGTATGAAATATTTACAATTAGCCCTCCTATTTGCATATCCACTAGTAGTCAACATGACTGATACTTTCCTACAACATCTAAGAATTACAACTTGAATCCAGAGAATGAAATGTGCTACAATACTAAACTTATTTCTAAGTAAAGCTACTCCTTCAACGGATAGCCAAGATGGTCTTATCCGTTGAGGCTACAATCACTAGATTTCTACTTAAGTGTTTTATTTAACTTATCATCAAACTGATACACATATTCCTAACAATTTCTGCGTCCTAAATTTGCTTTATGTGGTATATGATTTTTCAAAGCAAAAGTTTATTTATTTTTTTTATTTTTGATTTATAAGGAATATTCTAAACCTGGAATAAATTTCTTTTTAAAAGTTATTTTGTTCACAAATTTCAAAAGTGGTTTTATAAAATTTCTAAAAATCTAAGTTATTTTATGGTATAAATTTTATAATTTTTGAACTTGTATTTTATTTTATAAAAATAAATCTTTATAAATTTTAGTTGTGATAATTAGCAAATTACAAGGAATCCCTTGCATGCAAACCACCCTTCCATTCTTTTCAAGGACAAAGAGGACATTTCCAAACCCACTAACTCATGAATTATTAGCCAAATTACCTCCTTGACCTTGCATGCAAGATAGCCTAACTTTAGCTAGAAGGATACCTTTGTCATTTCTCAAACCCACTCACATTATAGTCAAATCAAGACATAAAAACAAATGTTGTTTTCACCTTAATCCATTCGGCCATGACTTGATAGGAGCCGAATGGATGGTGTTTTGGTTGCCTTGTTTCATTTTGTGTGTTTTTGTGATGATAACATAAAAATCTTAGTGAAATCTTGGTAAAAACATTTGCATGCTAGGTGGTCATTTAGATATAATCCATGATAGGCTTGCATGTTGAATTAAAATGAAAGTTTATTTCGAAAGAATGTTGTTTTGGTTTATAAGACTCGAAGTCATGCATGCATGTAGATTACTCTTGAAAATTTTGGAAGTTCTTGATCATTCGGATTGATATTTTGTTAGTAACTTTAATTATAGTTAAGTTAAGAAATTAATTTAGAATTGTACTTCTTAAAATGTGATGTTATTTCATTTATATTTATCATGAAGGTTAAAGTTGTTGTCCTTGAAAACTTGATGACTTGTAATTTGTGTAATGTGATTTTCTTTATTTTGCTATGTTGCACTTTAGGTAAGGATGATCTCCATTAAGTCAATTGTAACACCCCCAAATCCGGGGTCGGGGATTCGGGTTGTCACGAGTTCCATTTCCCTTAATAACACTCAATCTTAATAAATAATCAACTACTCTGTACTGTGACCCCACAATAAACACACACACCATAAGTTATAGTCTCAGAGATGAATATCCAAAAATAACACGAGTCATTTTATTCTAAAATTATATGCCAATACACCTTAAAAGGGTTTCTGAATAAATTTGCATTTCTTTGCCATTATTACAATTGATAAAGATACATAAGTCTGGTACATCAAAAGTTGAAAGCCTAGCCTATTGGTAGTTCCTACCTCAGCTACAGCGACATCAACGCCTATAGGAAACTGCGGAACGTTTCCAATCCGCTCGCGAATTGGGAGTTTGGTCCTGTTTATCTTTTCTATATGTTGTTGTATGATGAAAGAAGAAAGCAAGGGTGAGCAGCAAGCCCACCAAAATAATATGTATAATGATTAACAATATATGAGCCTTCTCATAGTACTCATGAAAGTCTTGGTCAAAAGAAATGAACCAAGTTTGATATCTTAATGCGATGAAGTCGCAAAATATTCAGTATATATACTTATATACTTTTCAAAATCTTGGAAGTCCTCTTCCATGCCTAATATACACAAAGTTCCAGTTTATAACTGTATAAAAATATCGTTGCAAGGTGATCTCATATATCTTACCTTGTCTCAACGTTTTTGTGAAAATCTTTGTCATGCATAAGATAATCATTAACCAGATATAAGTTGAAAAGATGAATTTACAAGACACTCCAGTATACTTATATCTTTTCCAAATACTACTTGAACTACCACCGTTCAAGTTATAATCAGTTTCAAAAGTTCATCACACTGATGAGACTACAAGATAAGACTTGAATAGATTCAATCTTTGAAATATCATTTGAAATAAATGAAGTTATGAGATACTTCATTAAGTCCCGATATATATACACTTATATATATATACATTTCATACACTCCTTGAAAACCTCTGTTATAAAAATTATAAACAGAGTTGCAATATCCAATGAATTTGGAAAGGAGAAAACCTTGGCATAAACCTGATATCTTGCTGATCAGGCAAAGATACCAATAAGTAACCTTTTCTACTAGTAAATGGACGAATTCCCCACTGGTCATCACCCTGGCCGCAATAGGACCTTATGCTGGACTGCCACTCAGCCACTTACGCATTTGATGGACTCCCACTGAGCCACTTACACTTTCATGGACGCCCACTGAGTCCATGTTGCTTATGCCGACTCGACAGATGGACTTACTTCCCGAACGTTGGGTAAGTAATCAGTTCATTTACCAAAACAGCAACCTTGTTGCGAATATAAAATACACCACAGAGCCGGATCCCTCTGGTTTTGAGCGAGTATTTAAATCTCCTTTAAAAATGAAGATCTTAAATATTTAAAAATGAGTTTTGGGATCCGCTCTAACTTTTAAAAATCATTTTAAAGACTCGAAAACACTTTAAAGAGTGTTTGGAGTAATGCTGATTTAATAAAGTAAATCAGTCCCAATATATTAGAAAATATCTGAATATTATTATTTAAATAATATTCCCATAAAGAATAATATTTATATAAATAATTGAAGTAGAAGTTGTAAAATTAATACTTGAAATGAGTATTAAATAACCAAAGATATACTTATACGAAAGTACTATCTTTATTTGAATAATCAAAAATAAGTTTGATTATCGACACCTTATTCTTTAATAAAATAAAGAATATATCTCAGCAAATAATCGGAGTCATAGGTCCTCAAATGAATATTCAAATAATATTCATTAGATAAAATAAGCTGAGTCATAAGCCCTCGAATGAATATTCGAAATAATATTCAATAAATAAATAAGCTGAGTCATAAGCCCTCGAATGAATATTATAAATAATATTCATTAAATAAAATAAAGGAGTCATGCATCCTCAAATGAATATCCAAGTAATATTCAATAAATAATATAAAGGAGTCATAAGTCCTCGAATGAATATTCAAGATAATATATAAAATCTACTCGGGATCCTCGACTCCCGGTTTTAGAAAATGTTTTCACCTTTGGGTCCCTATACTAAGGGTATATGCAAATTACCGCTATTCTCTAGCATAGGTATTATCAACTGAACCAACAGATATATATGGCAAGAATACGAAACAGGCATGCATATATATACTATATCAGCATGCTTCAATATATCGCAAAATTTGCTAATTAACCAACATGCATCTATCACAAGATAATGCATATACATATATACATCACAACAACAGTATAACGGGTAGAAAACTTGCCTGAGCGACTGGGGGTGATAAAAGGCTCGGGACGAGTCTGGTAACCTATAAACAACAAGTAAGTTGGAATTAAACCAAAGTCACTTGTAAATCTATACTCTAACTACCTTAGACTCTAACGCTCGCTTTGCGCTTACTGATTCTCTTAAGTCACTCGAGTACCCTCGGGTCCACCATTTTTTATAATTTAACCATTATAAGTTTTAAGGCGATCCTTTCGCGAGTGTCTTACCAACTTCCTAACACTCTTACCATAATTGTTTCATACACTAATTAACCCTTTTTGGTCTTTAACCTATGTTTCAAAGTAAGGCGAGGGGAAAAGTTTTGTTCGCGAAACGCCGTTACTTAAAACGGTCGTTTCTCCTAAACCGTACATCGGAATCAAACGAACTACATATCAAAACGAAGCTCGTAACATGTACTATCTAAAAATGGCAATGATAATAATCTAGCAGGGAGTTCTCGGGTCCAAATATTATGAACAAAAGCAGTCTAAAGTAAATCGGACATTACGACGGCTATGTTTACGCGATTACCAATGTTTAAACTACTCCAATTAACCACCAACCAACTCATAACCATCAATACAACAAAACTTCACCTAAACCATACCACATCAGTCCATAATCTCCAAGGTTTTCAACTCAAACAACCACAATTAAGACCTATGAACTATAATCAAGCTTCAATTACCAAAACACTTCCAAATCAAACCAAACTACTAATAATCACAATCCATGCTTCTCATTTCACAAAACCAACCATTAAACTTACTAACAATTAAAGTAAAGGCTAGGGTTTGAAGTTTATACCTTCCTTGGGAGGTTTTAAGTTGCTAGGAAGCCTTAGGGAGCCTTCTACAAGCTTGATCTTTCCAAAGAAATCAAGAACACAAAGTTAGGCTTTGAAGTTTCTAAAAGTCAGATTTAAAGAACTGTAAAAACGAGGGTCTTACCATGATTATTTGGACGAGACTTGTGAACAAGAGTTGTAGGCCATCTCAATACCTTTCCAATGAGCTATAGAACACAATATTTGAGTGAGAAATGAAGGAGATACAGCAGTTTTAGTGTGCTGGTTCTGTTTTGGCCGAGAGCAATGGAAATGGGGGAGGAAATGCTTTTGCTTTCTTGTGTTGGTGGAATAATGTGGTGGATAATGATGGGTTGTCTTGATATTTTGCTAGGTTAATAATAAACAAAGGAGTTAGTGGAAGATGATCTCACCATTTGCCATGTGTTGGTGATTTGTGGTGAGATGAGATCATCCCTAGTTAACTATATAATTAACTAGCCATTCCTTCCTAACTATCACTTGGTTTCTTGTTTGATCAACCATCCACTTGCCTTGCCACTTGCAAAGGTATTTACAAGAGTCGTTATTCATTTCTTTGTCCGGTTATCACTCAATCTCGTTGATCGTTTGGTTAAATACCTTAATGGTTTTATTGATAAAATCTTCTTGGTATTTTTAATACCTAAATTAATTCTCCTTTATAATCCTTGAATTTAAAATCCTTCATCTTAATATTAATTCCTTAAATCCCTTAATGTCTGGTAGAAATCTCGGGGAAAAATAAAAGTGCTCGTTTTCAAAATCCGACAACTTTTACATACACTTATTTTCTTTATGGAATACTAATACGATCTTAGAATTTCCATAACAGTACTCCTATATATTGTGGTCTGATAATTTTTCTTAATCAACATTGTCAGCAAAAGTTACTATTCATCCGGGTTTCAAAAATCTCCAAAAATTGGGGTTATTACACTCTCCCCTCCTTAAAAGGATTCCGTCCCGGAATCAGATAGAAAACAGTTGGGGATGCTTTTCTAGCATTGTGCCTTCTAACTCTCTAGTCAATTTTCCACATTATGGTTCTACCACCAAACTCTGACTAGTTTGATAACCCTTCTCCTAAGCACTTGTCCCTTTTCGATCTATAACCCTTCCTGGTGACTCCATATAGGTTACGTCTGGTTGCATGTCTATGCGCTCATATGCCCCTATTTATCTGGCATCCGAATTATATTTTCTTAACATTGATACGTGGAACACGTTATGAACTTGCTACATATTCGGGGGTAGGGCTAGCTCATATGCTATCTTCTCAATACGTCTTAATATATCCAAGGGTCCAACAATTTGTAGACTTAGCTTCCCTTTCTTTCCGAACCTCATCCTTCCTTTCCAAGGGAATACCTATAACAACACTAGGCCCCCTACTTCCTATTCCTTGTCCTTTCGTGTCAAATCAACATACTTCGTGTTCCCATCTTGGGCTACTACCAGTCGTCATCTGATTAAAATCTATTATATCCTTGATCCTTTGGACTACTGTGGGTCCGAGCATCTTACGCTCTACAACTTCATCCTAACATAAGGGAGATCGACATTGTCTTCCCTCAAGGATCTCATAAGGCGATATCTCAATACTGACATATGATCTATTATCGTAAGAAAACTCAATCCGTGTTAAGTGATCATTCCAAATTCTTTCAAGTCTATTGCACAGACTCTTATTATAGCTTTTAACATTAGAGCTTTTGCTTCTCAATACCCATTCTTTTCCAGTTCGTAATCGCTACTACCTTCCGTTCCTAATATTATACTGGTTATACTTTTGCTCGTTAGCATTCTATAACCTTTTAATAACCACGTCAACCTTAGTATCACTAACGCGTTAGAATCGGAATACCACCATACTTGGTACCACTTCCTTTCTAGCTGCCTCCATCTTCGAAAGCTTGATTCATCATATAGAAGTAAAACAATTCATTGAGAGATCACTATGATCATGAACACTTGTTACATTGCATAGTTAGTACAGAAGGTGGCCAGCCTTTAGTACTTGACAAGCAATTAAACAATAGCTGGTATCCTACTCGGCTTCTATCACACAGATAGATAGTCATTCGGCAATACCTCCCCTTCTGGAAGGGTTGTTCTTCTCAATTTATATGAAATCAAAAGAAGAGAAAAGAACAAATTGAAGAGAATTGTATATATGAAAAAAAAATATACTGCCACAAAATATCTGGCTTGGAACCTACCTCTGAACTATAGAGGTTTGTCATAGGAGAATAAAATATATGTGTATATATATCAAGTATTATCGCATCGCATTTCACATGCCTAAATATTTTCGCCATTCCGTCCATCATTCTATGGACCCATGCTCTTCCTCGAGCTTATACACAATCACCTTTGAAACTCCCTCGATATCGAAAATCGAATCTGGGATCTCATTCTAGACCTCATCGTTACTAGAATCCATTTCTATACCGCAACCTTCTTCGTATGGGTAATACTACTCTTTATCGATAAGAAGGAATAAATATATCATAGGTAGATAATCGACTTAATTAGTTTATCAATGATAACTTATACACCACCATGACCCGATTAGTGGTACTTACTCTCAACATCCATTCCAATACAACTCTCACGGTTGTAAGTAATCAGCTCATTACTCTCAGAATCATTCCTACATTACTATGGCCCACCGTTGACCTACTGTAGTCATTCGTTTTCCATGAAGTTTTAATAGCTAACCATACGGAGTCCATTCATATCATATCAAATTCTTCTAAGGAGGTAACATGATCACCGTTCTTGATTCATGAAGAACACTCCTGATCCTGACGTACATTCATGACGTGAAGCAGATAAAATTACAGAAGAGTTTCAATGAAAGCAATGATAGGAGGTTAATACCATTCTTAATCATATGCCTTCAATAGAAGACTTAACTCAAAGGTTTGTTTAGTCCTTTTTTTTTGAAACATGGTCCAGGCTCATTCTCAAGATAGTATCTCCTGAGATAGATAGCCCGCTCATGGCGATTACATGAATTAAACCTTTACCAACTACTATTACGGTTGGGTATTGCACAGTCATCAGAAGGAATGTCAATCTTCCAAACCATAATACAACCTTCATAGCTTTAACCATCATCATTGTATTCCTTTGGCACAAGCGCCTATAATTATCCTCTTACCTTTAAAGTGTCGGCCACCTCTTTGGCCTTTCCTGATAGTAAAATTTCCTTACAGTCAATGTCATTTTAACCACCTCCAAATAAATTTTCTACCTTATTTCAATCACAGCTTATGTGAAAATGCTTTTCTTTAATATCTGATGAGTAAATAAAAAAAAATATCACCATTTTTCCATAAGTTATTGCCTCAATCTTTAGAGGTTAATCACTGTCACGACTGACTCTCAATCATACTTAGAACATCTTTTATCTTAGGTCCTAATTGCCCTGAACAATTTTGACCTTTACTGGTTCGATCCATACTTTCTCGTGGTTTAACACGTGCCCCACTTGGCATCATTATAATTATGTCATATTTCCTTTATCAACATTTTTATTCTTGAGAATTTCGAATATTTCCTTTCTCCTTGTAAAACCTCTAAGGTTATCCTTCAATCGTTCCTCCTGTATTCCCTATATACAGGGCATATCAAAATACCATTTACTAATACTAGAACCATTGTCTATATACTTCTGAAAAATTTCTCCACTGATCCTTAAAGGTTATTATTACCTTAATCATTTCCAATTCATACTATCAAAACTCATACTATCCCTATTAAGGGTGAAATGCCAACCTTTATGCATTCCCCTAGGATTCGTTTTAAGTTACCGATGTTCTATCCTTAATTCCACCTTTAAAAAGGTACAAGCATCCTTCCATGGATAAATAAAATCATATATCCCTGATAAGGGTATCTTATTCAATCATTTCCACCTCGATAGTCTATACCGAATTTCACAATAGCATCCTTATTCAAGTTAAGGTCAATCCACATGGCCTCCAAAAGATAAAAATGGTTATCCGCTTTTCTTTCCTGATTTGGTAATGATCACATGGATGATCTGGAAGATATTGGTCGTGTTCAACGTGAACTTCTTCTTAATAAATCCTTATTTACTTTTGTTGTTTATCTCAACAGTCATCTCAATGTTGGGATATCTTTCATACCTGGCTTCTCCCTTCCTGGGTATCAAGCCACCGGTCTTACACTTCACATTCTTGAAGGTCACTTCCTTCATCCAATTTTCCTAATTTCTTACTTCCTTGTCTCCTCAGTCTATCCGCGTCTCAATATTTATCCTTCGAACTATCTCAAGGTTTCCTCAAATCCTCCCAACTTACAGGGGATAAAATATATTTATCTCTTATGCCTTCAACCATCAATTTAACTCATGGTGAATCACCCTCATCCTGACGATTACATACTTTTCTATTTCTATTGCTACGAGTCTTTAGGGTTTCCTCATACCCAACTTCCTTATTATTCCTCAAACTCTATTGCCTTTATATTCCTTTCCACTTCAGTTTTTTTTTATTTTCCTTTCTCTTATCATTATTTCATGAACCAACACAACATAAGCATTGATTTCAAATATCCCGTCATTCTGGATTCGTGTCCTCAGAACGAATCTTGATAACTTTTACAACTTAGATTCATAATTCATCATACTCATCCGCTTTTGTTCTAGCTCCAAAGCTTTTACACTACCTCCATAACCTTGGGAAGTACTTTCCCGAAAATAATTGTATGAACTTAAATCAGTTTATTATAATCTCTTGCTCCGTGCCTTCCTTGGCCTTTCACCGGCGGGTGGCCTCTCTCTTAGGAGGGTAAGTGACAAAAATAGTCTTTCGTGATTCGTCAATCATTTAGAATCTCAAATGATTCCTGTATTTCCTTCAGCCAGGCTCTTGCCTCGACTGGGTCAGCTTGATCCTTGGAACTCTGAGAGCTTAGCGACTTAAAGGTCCTGAAAGAATTTCTCACCGCATTGTTTCCTCAGGGTGGTGGTTGGGGATAATAGTCTGAGTTCTGTCTAGACTGGTCCATAAATTGTCGTATAGGAGTACCATCTCGGGTCTCCTTTCCTTACTCGACTTTCTGTTTCTTTAGTATGAAATGTTTCAACCTTCTCCCATAATCGGGGTTATCTTATACATTAAAAACCTTGTTTTCCACTCTATTATGTTATGGGTTCTTTCTTTCTTGATGGCAACCTCCTTGACTATCACATTCAGGGTTTGCCCTAAATCTTATTCCTCAAACTATGGCTCTCATCTAAGTTCTCATCCTTAAGCTCTTGAACTTTTGGAACCCAATTTCTGTAGGAACACCTCACTATCCCCTTATCATCTTTCTCGGTGTGGATCTCTTCTCCAGTCATTGACTCTCTGCCTTCATTCATCACTTTTCTGGCACAATATGTTCTTTTCCAAAAATTCGGTCTGTATTGCAATCTCAAACAGCTTTTCGGTACCGGCTCCGGTTACCTTCACTTCTATTTCCATTTTCTCAAAATCTCTTATAAACTATCCCAAAGACATTATCATCTTGGGTCTCTCCTTTTTACTAAGGGCATCAGCCACCACATTGGCTTTCCCCGAATGATAAAGAATCTCCCAATCATAATTCTTAATTAGCTCTAACCGCCTCCTCTAGCGTATATTGAGCTCTTTCTACGTAAAAATGTACTAGAGCTCCTATGGTTTGTGTAAATCTTGCACTTCTCTCCATACAAGTAGTGCCTCCAATCTTTAGGGAAAAACTATTGCCACGAGCCCAAGCTCATGGGTGGGGATATCGAATTTTATATTCCCTTAATTGTCTTGACGCGTACGCGATTACCTTGTTGTGCTGTATATGAAGCACCCTAATTCCTTATGCGAAGCATCACTACACATCACAAAATCTCATTTTCCATCCGGCAACGCCAACATAGGGAACGTCACCAACCTTTGCTTCGGTTCTTAAAAGTTGTTCTCGCATTTCTCTGTCCATTCGAACTTCTTAGTCTTACGAGTAAGCCGCGTTAAAGGGGCTACTATCTTTACAAACTTGAACGAACCTCCGGTAGTGACCGGCCAATCCTACCTCTGGTAGTTTCCCTAACCATGGTCATCAATTCCTTAGTGGTCCTTTATTCATTCTTATCAGGATCCTCCACGGGATCCTCCTCAGCAACAATCCCTTCTAGGACAACATCCTCAACTGCTACATCCTCAACATGAACATCATCCGGTCCTGCGTTAGGACGCTCTATCGGATCCACAATCCGATCTCCAATTAGTAATAAAACATCATCGCGTTGTTGCTCCTCAACCTCAGGGTTCGGAGTCCCGCTACCATATACGATAACGAACTACTCTTCTATCACGATATTTATAAGGGTTCCCATAAGGGTTTTAACTGTCAGTACTACGTTAGGTAGCCCGACTATGAACTTGGCAAGAGTTCTTATTATCTTAGTTATTATCTTAACGTCACATCATCTCTGAGGTTTATAACGCTTAGCTCTGATACCATTTCTGTAACACCCCCAAATCCGGGGTCGGGGATTCGGGTTGTCACGAGTTCCATTTCCCTTAATAACACTCAATCTTAATAAACAATCAACTACTCTGTACTGTGACCCCACAATAAACATACACACCACAAGTTATAGTCTCAGAGATGAATATCCAAAAATAACACGAGTCATTTTATTCTATATGCCAATACACCTTAAAAGGGTTTCTGAATAAATTTGCATTTCTTTGCCATTATTACAATTGATAAAGATACATAAGTCTGGTACATCAAAAGTTGAAAGCCTAGCCTATTGGTAGTTCCTACCTCAGCTACAGCGACATCAACGCCTATAGGAAACTGCGGAACGTTTCCAATCCGCTCGCGAATTGGGAGCTTGGTCTTGTTTATCTTTTCTATCTGTTGTTGTGTGATGAAAGAAGAAAGCAAGGGTGAGCAGCAAGCCCACCAAAATAATATGTATAATGATTAACAATATATGAGCCTTCTCATAGTACTCATGAAAGTCTTGGTCAAAAGAAATGGACCAAGTTTGATATCTTAATGCGATGAAGTCGCAAAATATTCAGTATATATACTTATATACTTTTCAAAATCTTGGAAGTCCTCTTCCATGCCTAATATACACAAAGTTCTAGTTTATAACTGTATAAAAATATCGTTGCAAGGTGATCTCATATATCTTACCTTGTCTCAACGTTTTTGTGAAAATCTCTGTCATGCATAAGATAATCATTAACCAGATATAAGTTGAAAAGATGAATTTACAAGACACTCCAGTATACTTATATCTTTTCCAAATACTACTTGAACTACCACCGTTCAAGTTATAATCAGTTTCAAAAGTTCATCAAACTGATGAGACTACAAGATAAGACTTGAATAGATTCAATCTTTGAAATATCATTTGAAAGAAATGAAGTTATGAGATACTTCATTAAGTCCCGATATATATATATACACTTATATATATATACATTTCATACACTCCTTGAAAACCTCTGTTATGAAAATTATAAACAGAGTTGCAATATCCAATGAATTTGGAAAGGAGAAAACCTTGGCATAAACCTGATATCTTGCTGATCAGGCAAAGATACCAATAAGTAACCTTTTCTACTAGTAGATGGACGAATTCCCCACTGGTCATCACCCTGGCCGCAATAGGACCTTATGCTGGACTGCCACTCAGCCACTTACGCATTTGATGGACTCCCACTGAGCCACTTACACTTTCATGGACGCCCACTGAGCCCATGTTGCTTATGCCGACTCGACAGATGGACTTACTTCCCGAACGTTGGGTAAGTAATCAGTTCATTTATCAAAACAGCAACCTTGTTGCGAATATAAAATACACCACAGAGCCGGATCCCTCTGGTTTTGAGCGAGTATTTAAATCTCCTTTAAAAAGGAAGATCTTAAATATATAAAAATGAGTTTTGGGATCCGCTCTAACTTTTAAAAATCATTTTAAAGACTCGAAAATAGAGTGTTTGGAGTAATGCTGATTTAATAAAGTAAATCAGTCCCAATAAATTAGAAAATATCTGAATATTATTATTTAAATAATATTCCCATAAAGAATAATCTTTATACAAATAATTGAAGTAGAAGTTGTAAAACTTATACTTGAAATGAGTATTAAATAACCAAAGATATACTTATACGAAAGTACTATCTTTATTTGAATAATCAAAAATAAGTTTGATTATCGACACCTTATTCTTTAATAAAATAAAGAATATATCTCAGCAAATAATCGGAGTCATAGGTCCTCAAATGAATATTCAAATAATATTCATTAGATAAAATAAGCTGAGTCATAAGCCCTCGAATGAATATTCGAAATAATATTCAATAAATAAATAAGCTGAGTCATAAACCCTCGAATGAATATTATAAATAATATTCATTAAATAAAATAAAGGAGTCATGCATCCTCAAATGAATATCCAAGTAATATTCAATAAATAATATAAAGGAGTCATAAGTCCTCGAATGAATATTCAAGATAATATATAAAATCTACTCGGGATCCTCGACTCCCGGTTTTAGAAAATGTTTTCACCTTTGGGTCCTTATACTAAGGGTATATGCAAATTACCGCTATTCTCTAGCATAGGTATTATCAACTGAACCAATAGATATATATGGCAAGAATACGAAACAGGCATGCATATATATACCATATCAGCATGCTTCAATATATCGTAAAATTTTCTAATTAACCAACATGCATCTATCACAAGATAATGCATATACATATATACATCACAACAACAGTATAACGGGTAGAAAACTTGCCTGAGCGACTGGGGGTGATAAAAGGCTCGGGACGAGTCTGGTAACCTATAAACAACAAGTAAGTTGGAATTAAACCAAAGTCACTTGTAAATCTATACTCTAACTACCTTAGACTCTAACGCTCGCTTTGCGCTTACTGATTCTCTTAAGTCACTCGAGTACCCTCGGGTCCACCATTTTTTATAATTTAACCATTACAAGTTTTAAGGCGATCCTTTCGCGAGTGTCTTATCAACTTCCTAACACTCTTACCATAATTGTTTCATACACTAATTAACCCTTTTTGGTCTTTAACCTATGTTTCAAAGTAAGGCGAGGGGAAAAGTTTTGTTCGCGAAACGCCGTTACTTAAAACGGTCGTTTCTCCTAAACCGTACATCGGAATCAAACGAACTACATATCAAAACGAAGCTCGTAACATGAACTATCTAAAAATGGCAATGGTAATAATCTAGCAGGGAGTTATCGGGTCCAAATGTTATGAACAAAATCAGTCTAAAGTAAATCGGACATTACGACGGCTATGTTTACGCGATTACCAATGTTTAAACTACTCCAATTAACCACCAACCAACTCATAACCATCAATACAACAAAACTTCACCTAAACCATACCACATCAGTCCATAATCTCCAAGGTTTTCAACTCAAACAACCACAATTAAGACCTATGAACTATAATCAAGCTTCAATTACCAAAACACTTCCAAATCAAACCAAACTACTAATAATCACAATCCATGCTTCTCATTTCACAAAACCAACCATTAAACTTACTAACAATTAAAGTAAAGGCTAGGGTTTGAAGTTTATACCTTCCTTGGGAGGTGTTAAGTTGCTAGGAAGCCTTAGGGAGCCTTCTACAAGCTTGATCTTTCCAAAGAAATCAAGAACACAAAGTTAGGCTTTGAAGTTTCTAAAAGTCAGATTTAAAGAACTGTAAAAATGAGAGTCTTACCATGATTATTTGGATGAGACTTGTGAACAAGAGTTGTAGGCCATCTCAATACCTTTCCAATGAGCTATAGAACACAATATTTGAGTGAGAAATGAAGGAGATACAGCAGTTTTAGTGTGCTGGTTCTGTTTTGGCCGAGAGCAATGGAAATGGGGGAGGAAATGCTTTTGCTTTCTTGTGTTGGTGGAATAATGTGGTGGATAATGATGGGTTGTCTTGATATTTTGCTAGGTTAATAATAAACAAAGGAGTTAGTGGAAGATGATCTCACCATTTGCCATGTGTTGGTGATTTGTGGTGAGATGAGATCATCCCTAGTTAACTATATAATTAACTAGCCATTCCTTCCTAACTATCACTTGGTTTCTTGTTTGATCAACCATCCACTTGCCTTGCCACTTGCAAAGGTATTTACAAGAGTCGTTATTCATTTCTTTGTCCGGTTATCACTCAATCTCGTTGATCGTTTGGTTAAATACCTTAATGGTTTTATTGATAAAATCTTCTTGGTATTTTTAATACCTAAATTAATTCTCCTTTATAATCCTTGAATTTAAAATCCTTCATCTTAATATTAATTCCTTAAATCCCTTAATGTCTGGTAGAAATCTCGGGGAAAAATAAAAGTGCTCGTTTTCAAAATCCGACAACTTTTACATACACTTATTTTCTTTATGGAATACTAATACGATCTTAGAATTTCCATAACAGTACTCCTATATATTGTGGTCTGATAATTTTTCTTAATCAGCATTGTCAGCAAAAGTTACTATTCATCCGGGTTTCAAAAATCTCCAAAAATTGGGGTTATTACATCAATTTTGAGTGTAAGGGAGTTAGTTCAGTAGATCACCATAGTCAAGTTATGGTTTGGGTATTTTGGTTATTGGTGGTTGGGTTGTTGAGTGAGAACCTTGAAGAAAGGAGAGTCTTAGTTTCTGCAGAAAATCAGTTTGGTACCATGAGGTTTAGAGTGAGTTCTGACCATGTCATTGTTGTGCACTTTGAGGCCAAAGCCACCAGAAGCTAGAATTAGGAGTATATAAAAGGTTTTAGGTGTTTGTTGGAGGTTTATAAGTCGTTTGGTTAGGTGCACGAGTGGAATCACAAAATATGTCCAGCAGGGGACAGTTTTGTTGCAACTTAGAAATAGGAAGTTTTGACCATGTCATGGGTAGGCCCTCCTTAGGCCCTGTTGGGCCTTAGTTAGAGGGAGTGTCAGAGGAGTTTTTCCAACCATAGTTCATAGGATATGAGTTAGAACCATGTGTCACAAGTTAGTTTAAGTCAGGGCATTTTCTGCCCAGAAAAACAGGAGAACCATGGACTTTGAGCTTAGGCCCAAGGAGGCCCAAGCCAGGCCCTTGAGCCACATCAAATTTTAGAGATACCTTATGGTCAGAAGAGTCTAGTGTAGAAGTTTTGGAGGTAAACTTGTAGTTTAAGAGTGTCTAATGCGCTCAATACACCATAGATGTCATTCTTAAATTTACTCCAGTGAGCACTTTCACTTACCACATAGTTTTAGAGCACTTATGAGTGAGACCTAGGTTGACCATTATGGTTGCAAGATAGTATAAAGCCATTAGAGTAAAAGGCCCAAGTTAGGGTCAATAGGTTTTGGATAGTTTAGTAAAGGCACATCGAGTTAGGAGGCCAAATTTGGAGACTTTGTCTAGTTTAGCGATCAAGTGACTTAAGTTGTGGGTCGAGATCATCCAAGCCAAGTGTGCATTATGGTATGTGTGATATTATTTGATATTAAAATATGATATGTGAGTAAATTTTGCTATGTGTACTATTATATTTATAAGGTGAATATAAATGGCGTGCATATAGGCCTAAGTGCCCTTTGTGTTGTAAATAGGTTAAGTTGGTGAAAATATATTATAATGAGGATTATTATTATTTATGGAGGATCTCGAGATGAGGGTAAACTTGCCATAAAGGTCGAGTAAAGCTTTCATTTGCTCCTACCAGCCAGACCAGACCAGCCTTTCTCAAGACAAGTGATTCAACCTGTTTTTCATTTACACTGCAAATGTGTGTTAATTAGTTCATATATTGATGCGAGTATCCTGAGTAATCTTGATATACTAGAACCAAGTGATTCTTAAATATATCTTCGTATTATATAGAAATGCCATGAACCCTCAATTTCATATTGCAAGTAGATCAAGGTCGTATCATGCTAGTACATCAAAGTAATTGGAATGCCATGATAAAAATAAAGATTTGTTATAATACTTGTTTGATCCTCTTGATCAACATACTATTGATTCCTAAAATCTTGACATCTCACCCTAATGCTGAACCCCAATAGAAACCTTACCTTGATACTTAAAAACCAGATATTCTTTGGAGTTGTTCATGATCGTTTGATAACCCTATCCTTACCCTAAAGTTTGACATCCTGATATACCCTAAGCTAATGATCACTTTCTTTATACCTTAACACCTCTAGTATGCTTGTAACCCCTGATGTTTATCTGCTTGATGTTATAATACCTATACCTTATCTACAATCCTTGCTTTAAGCCTAGTTCGGCATTACTCTTTCATATTATCCAATATCCTTGCTAGAACACCTTGTCAAAGTTCTTGTATATGAAAACTTTTCAATTACCCTAATAAAGTAAAGTCTAGTGGATCATGGCCCTGGCATTTTGTGACATATTTCCAGTGTTCAAATTTGATCTATAATCCCTTGATAAAAATGTTTACTGTTTAAGAGATTTCATTATCAATCGGCATCAGTTTTTGAAATGATTAAAATGTGGATTTTCAGTCCCAAAGGGGGATAAATATTTTCTTTAAATAGTGGATCTGGACTGAGACGCGAGTCCTTTCCACACTTATATTGTAGGCTTAAAAGTTGCCTAGGGATCCCATTAATGTTTTAGAACCCAGCGAGGTTCGGGATTACTTCGCGGCTGATCACCGGCTGTAATCCGTAGCGTCATAAAATGATTTTGATTAAGATATGATTCTGAAAAATGTTTTGAATCAAGCAAATGATGCCATCACCCAAAGTTTTATCTCTTGTTAGTATTGGTTATGTCTTCGCATTGTCATTCTTTTATATATATCTCGATTTATGCTTTGTACCGTATTGTTTAGCACTTGTTGAGCATTTGGCTCACTCCTTGCTTTACCCTGATATTACAGCTAGCAGCTATGGTTAGATTCAAGCAGACAGCACGTAAGACCTGTGACACCGATGCGTATGTCCGAGCTCAGGTAGAATAATAGATAGTTTTGTGTGAGGACTCGATATTAAAATCAGTTGTAATAGATGGTAGTGTTGGGCTGTTCCAAACCCTAAACTGTAAGATCTTGGATTCCGTTATGATTACTTTCTTTTGAATATTGTAATAGTTATATTTATTTTGTTTATTAAGTTGGGGGTGTGACAGGTTTTGGTATCAGAGCTACGGTTTAGAGTCCCTGAACAGCCCAAATAGGTTATAGGATATATGTATAGGTTATAGATAATATGCGAGAGAGTAGGTTAAGTAAATTTATTATTAATACTCCTCTTCTTGGGTTGTCAGCAAAGGGCGCATTCCTCGTCATCCTCTGGGTCGGACGACACTATTGCTTTCTCCGTGTATGCTGAGTTGAGGCGCGAGTTTGACATGCTTCAGGGCAAGTACGACCGACTGATAGACCGACTGAAGAACGTGTACCCAGACAGCCAAAACTATGAAGGGAAGCCTAAGGAGCAGATGACTGTGAGACTTGAGACTTTGGTTCAGTACGTCAATACTAAGCTTGAGGAGATGCCATCACACCGAGACCGCACCAGCCAGTATATCATCCAGATGGTGGCGGATGAGCTCTAGAGCATTGTCAAGACGCTTCGATAGGAGAAGACTACCAAGCCCCGTTCTGATGGAGTGGAGCCTTATTTCTTTCCATTATTTACCTTTCATGTTGTTGTATTATCAGACTTCGTAGAATTCCCAGTTGTTTCCTTTAAATAAGCATGTTGTTCCTAGAATCGGACTTTATCTTGGTCTTGATGTATTGTGACCTTTAGATTTCCAATATTATGCACTATCTTTCCATTTGCTCTCAACTGTTATTTTACGCCTTTATATGCATCACCATATCTGTTTAATTTGAAACTTGACCTCATATGTAAATAAGAATGTCATGCGATACCCTCGAATTATTTCATCATTCATACCTGTTTTGACATAACCTTTATTTCAGGATCATGCCACCCAAAAAGAAGAACCCAACAACCACATCTACCACAGATCCAAATATTCTTCGATTACTGGAAACTTTGCAACAGAAAACCAATGCTATAGCTCAACAACAACTAACTCTTCAACAACGAATTGAAAACCAAGATAACCGTGAATCACACCAACCACCCGAACCACCAGTACCACCTCGACAAGTTGTCACTTTCAAGGCTTTTCAGAATGTGAATCCACCTGCATTTCATGATACCACTGATCCAATAATAGATAACACATGGATTAAGGAAATGGAAAGGGCTTTTGAGTTGGTACAGTTAGGGGACGAGCAGAAGACGTCATATGCTACTTACTTCTTGAATGGCGAAGTCATCTATTGGTGGGAATCAGTAAAAGCTATGGAAGCGACTCAACAAGTTTCTTGGGAAAGATTTAAGAAGTTATTTCTGGAAAAGTATTACCCTAAGTACATGCAGAATCAGATGGAGCTTAAATTTCTTGAGTTGAAGCAAGGGAACATGACGGTACTGGGGTATGAGAAGAAGTTCACAGAGTTGTCAAGGTTTGTGACAAAGTATACCAGCACTGAGGAGGAAAAAGCGAAGAGATTTCAACAAGGATTGGAGCCTTGGATCAGAGATAGAGTGGCTATGTTTGAGCTTGATACTTGTGGGAGTAGTACAAAAAGCTACTCTGATTGAGAACAATGGGATGCAGTCCAGAAAGGAAAGGGATAACAAGAAGAGAAAGGTTCCATTTCATGGAGAAAAATTGGAAGCCGGAAATACACAAGATCGGAATGTAAAGAGGATTGGATTTCATAAGGGTGGAAATTTTCAAAAGAAAGGGAATCTAGGAAAAAGACAAGAATCGAAGGGGAACAACCAGGCAAGCCAAGGACAAGTTGGAGAAAACAGGTTCCAGAGACCGGAATGCAAGCACTGTGGAAGAAGGCACCCCGGAGTGTGTAATAAGATGATCATGACATGCTATAGGTGCAACCAGAAGGGACATTTGGCAAACGAGTGTAAGATGCCGAAGCCAGGAGTTACATGTTACAAATGTGGGAAGACTGGACACATAGCTAGGGAGTGCAAGACAACCGGACCAGTCAAAGCTCTAATGAATGTGGCAAGTACCAGTGCAAGCGTGCCATCCGAGGTATTGGCATTACCTCCACCACCTACAACAACTCCGTAAGCAACAACAAGGACATTCGATTTGAAAATGAAGGACGTTGTTCAGAATTCTGAGGTGATAGCAGGTACACTTTTACTCAATAATGTCAAAGCTAAAGTATTGATTGACTCGGGAGCAACAAGATCTTTCATATCAGAAACTTTTGTTGATAAACTTCAATGTGATAAAATGATTATGAGCGAGGTAGTAAATGTGGTAATTGCGAACCAAGAGAAGATTCCTGTGAATCAATTCTGTCCGAAGTGTGAGATCGATATTTCGGGGCATAAGTTTTCAGCTGACTTGATACTCTTCAAGTTGGGAGAGTTCGATATAATTTTATGGATTGGTTAGGGAAGAATAACGCCCAGATTAATTGTAAGACCAAGAAAGTGTATTTAAAGACGAAGAGTGGAGAGAAGGTAGTATTTAAGGGACAGAGGCAAGAGCAGTTATTTCTTACAATCGTTCAGGCTAAGAAGCTACTTAGAAAAGGTTGTGAGTCGTTCCTAGCTTATGTAGTGGATTCAAAAAAGGGAAACCCCAGCATAGAAGATATCCCCGTAGTTAACGAGTTCCTAGATGTGTTTCCAGATGAACTATCGGGCTTACCGCCAGATCGACAAATCGAGTTTGAGATCAACCTTGCTCCAGGCACAGATCAGTTTCAAAGGCCCCATATAGGATGGCACCAGCAGAAATGAAGGAGTTGGCGAGCCAGCTACAAGAATTGTTGGACAAAGGAGTGATACGGCCAAGTACGTCGCCATGGGGAGCACTTGTTCTATTTGTAAAGAAGAAAGATGGAAGTATGCGGCTATGCATAGATTATCGGGAATTGAATAAGGTAACGATCAAGAACCGCTACCCACTACCAAGAATAGATGACATATTTGATCAGCTGAAGGGAGCAAAGTGCTTTTCAAAGATTGACTTGAGATCAGGATGCCATCAATTAAAGATCAAGGAAGAAGATATTCCCAAGACAACATTCAGGACCAGATACGGACATTATGAATTCCTAGTAATGCCTTTTGGATTGACTAATGCTCCGGCCGCATTTATGGATCTGATGAATCGGGTATTTAAAAAGTATTTGGACAAGTTCGTAGTAGTATTCATTGATGACATTCTTATTTATTCTAAGTCGGTAGAAGAACATAAGCAGCACCTATGGATAGCATTGGAGATACTTCGGCAAGAGAAGTTGTATGCCAAGTTTTCTAAATTTGAGTTTTGGTTAAAGGAAGTTCAATTTTTGGGGCATGTCATTGGAAATGAAGGAATTAAAGTAGATCCGGCAAAGATTGAGGCGGTTATGAGTTGGGAGAGGCCAAAGACACCTACAGAAGTGCGAAGTTTTCTAGGATTGGCAGGGTACTATAGAAGGTTTGTCAAGGATTTTTCGAAAATCGCCACGCCATTGACTAAGTTAACCAGGAAGAATCAGAAGTTCGAATGGAGTGCAGAATGTGAGGATAGCTTTCAAGAGTTGAAACAGAGATTGGTAACGGCTCCGGTGTTAGTACTACCAGATGACCAAGGAAGCTTTGTGATATTCAGCGACGCTTCACATAAGGGATTGGGCTGTGTGCTAATGCAACACAGTAAGGT
Organism: Apium graveolens; assembly: GCF_009905375.1. Taxonomy (NCBI): domain Eukaryota; kingdom Viridiplantae; phylum Streptophyta; class Magnoliopsida; order Apiales; family Apiaceae; genus Apium; species Apium graveolens. The sequence continues at coordinate 134,382,689 of NC_133652.1, read as the reverse complement.
GATCGCGTATGCGTCAAGACAGTTAAAATCGCATGAGTTGAAGTACCCGATGCATGATTTGGAACTAGCCGCCATAGTGTTCACACTTAAGATTTGGAGACATTACCTCTACGGAGAAAAGTGTGAAATCTACACAGATCATAAGAGTTTAAAGTACATTTTCACTCAGAAGGAGCTCAATATGAGGCAAAGGAGATGGTTGGAATTGATCAAAGACTACGATTGCTCGATAAATTATCATCCTGGAAAGGCGAATGTTGTAGCCGATGCTTTAAGTAGGAAGGAGAGATTAAATATGATGGCAACACCAAAGGAATTGGCTGAAGAGATTAAGAAATTTGGATTAGAACTTTGTGATTATGAAATAGTTGAAGAAGTTTGTCGTGTAATGACTTTTCAGCCAACACTAGTGGAAAGGATAAGGAAATGTCAGGAAAAAGTAATGGAGAAAGAGAAGAATCAGCTGACTGGAGAAGAGATTGGCACTCAAAGGGATGAGCAAGGTATACTAAGGTTTTTCTCAAGAATTTGGATTCCTCATGTACCTGAATTGAAGAATGAGATTCTACAAGAAGCCCATAATTTAAGATTTTTAATCCACCCGGGAAGCACCAAGATGTATCGGGACTTAAAGCAGAACTTTTGGTGGCCAAATATGAAGCAAGATGTGGCAGAATGGGTTGTAAAGTGTTATACTTGTCAGAAGGTGAAGGCAGAACATCAACGACCAAGCGGATTAATTCAGCCCCTAAAGATTCCAGAATGGAAATGGGAAAATATTGCTATGGACTTTATAGTGGGACTACCGCGAATGAAATTCGGGCATAACGCTATATGGGTTATAGTTGATCGCCTTACGAAGTCGGCGCATTTCCTTCCAATTAATGAGAAGTCGTCATTGGATAAATTGGTTCATTTGTACGTGCGTGAAATCGTACTAAGGCATGGAGTACCCGTATCAATAGTTTCAGACAGAGATCCCCGATTTAACTCGAGATTCTGGAAGCAATTTCAAGAAAGTCTTGGCACGAAGTTGAACATGAGTACGGCGTACCACCCTCGGACTGATGGTCAGAGCGAAAGGACAATTCAAACAATCGAAGACATATTGCGCAGTTGTACAATCGATTTTGCAGGAAGTTGGGACGACCACTTGCCATTGATTGAATTCTCTTACAACAATAGCTATCACTCCAGTATTGGCATGCCACCATACGAAGCCTTGTACGGACGAAAGTGTAGATCACCGACAAGTTGGGATGAAGTAGGAGAAGGAAGGATTCTAGGCTCGGAATTGGTACAACAGCTGCATGAGACAGTTAAGTTAATTCAGAGAAGGTTGCTTGCTGCTCAAGATAGACAGAGGAAGTATGCGGATCCAGCGCGTAAGGACGTCCGATTCCAAGTAGGCGAAGCCATTTTGTTGAAGGTGTCACCAAGAAAAGGGTTGTCTAGATTTGGCAAGAAAGGGAAGTTAGCACCTAGATATATAGGTCCTTTTGAAATTTTGAGTCAAGTGGGGAAGGTGGCCTACGAGTTAGCCTTACCACCTCAATATCAGCATGTGCATAATGTGTTCCATGTGTCGTTGCTTAAAAAGTACAATCCTGACGCCAGCCATGTGATAGAATATGAACCTGTAGAAATTCAGGAAGACCTGTCATTTGTGGAGCAACCTGTCAAAATACTCGACTGGCAAGTAAAGAGTCTTAGGAATAAGTCGGTAAAGTTAGTGAAAGTACTTTGGAGGAACCCCAAGGTCGAAGAATCAACTTGGGAGTTAGAGTCTGATATGCGTTCCCGGTATCCTCATCTGTTCTCTTAGATTATGGGGACAAAATCCCTTAAGGGGGAGAGGATGTTACAACCGGCATTTTCGTGTAATATTATTTATGAATTTGGTGCAATTTTAAAGTCGAATGCCAATATATTCAATTATTGTATGCTTGTGTGAATGAAAATTTCTACGTCCTAAATTTGCTTTATGTGGTATATGATTTTTCAAAGCAAAAGTTTATTTATTTCTTTTATTTTTGATTTATAAGGAATATTCTAAACCTGGAATAAATTTCTTTTTGAAAGTTATTTTGTTCACAAATTTCAAAAGTGGTTTTATAAAATTTCTAAAAATCCAAGTTATTTTATGATATAAATTTTATAATTTTTGAACTTGTATTTTATTTTATAAAAATAAATCTTTATAAATTTTAGTTGTGATAATTAGCAAATTACAAGGAAGCCCTTGCATGCAAACCACCCTTTCATTCTTTTCAAGGACAAAGAGGACATTTCCAAACCCACTAACTCATGAATTATTAGCCAAATTACCTCCTTGACCTTGCATGCAAGATAGCCTAACTCTAGCTAGAAGGATACCCTTGTCATTTCTCAAACCCACTCACATTATAGTCAAATCAAGACATAAAAACAAATCAAGGAAGTGATCACCACTTCACTTCACCCCACCACTTCACTCTCCTCTTCTTCCTCCCCCTTCCCTCTCGGCTTTCTCCCCCTCCCCTCTCGGCAATTTCAAAAACCGAGCCCCATCCCCTTCTTTCTTCATTTCTTCACTCAAAAAATCATCCTATAATCAAGTAATTTTACTCCTTACATGTTGTTCTTGTATATCTTAAGAGTTTAGAGTAGAAAAATTATGTGTTGACCTTGCATGGTAGTGTTTTTGTTAAACTCCAAGTGAATATCCTTGATTCTTGTGAATTCAAGGCTTTCCCCATGAGTTATAGTATCAAAGGGTTGAAAATGGCTAGACATGAGTATGCTACACTCATGCAAATGTTGTTTTCACCCTAATCCATTCGGCCATAACTTGATAGGAGCCGAATGGATGGTGTTTTGTTTGCCTTGTTTCATTTTGTGTGTTTTTGTGATGATAACAAAAAAATCTTAGTGAAATCTTGGTAAAAACATTTGCATGCTAGGTGGTCATTTAGATATAATCCATGATAGGCTTGCATGTTGAATTGAAATGAAAGTTCATTTCGAAAGAATGTTGTTTTGGTTTGTAAGACTCGAAGTCATGCATGCATGTAGATTACTCTTGAAAATTTTGGAAGTTCTTGATCATTCGGATTGATATTTTGTTAGTAAACTTTAATTGTAGTTAAGTTAAGAAATTAATTAAGAATTGTACTTCTTAAAATGTGATGTTATTTCGTTTATATTTATCATGAAGGTTAAAGTTGTTGTCCTTGAAAACTTGATGACTTGTAATTTGTGGAATGTGATTTTCTTTGTTTTGCTATGTTGCACTTTAGGTAAGGATGATCTCCACTAAGTCAATTTTGAGTGTAAGGGAGTTAGTTCAGTAGATCACCATAGTCAAGTTATGGTTTGGGTATTTTGGTTGTTGGTGGTTGGGTTGTTGAGTGAGAACCTTGAAGAAAGGAGAGTCTTAGTTTCTGCTAAAAATCAGTTTAGTACCCTGAGGTTTAGAGTGAGTTCTGACCATGTCATTGTTGTGCACTTTGAGGCCCAAGCCACCAGAAGCTAGAATTAGGAGTATATAAAAGGTTTTAGGTGTTTGTTGGAGGTTTATAAGTCGTTTGGTTAGGTGCACGAGTGGAATCACAAAATATGTCCAGCAGGGGACAGTTTTGTTGCAACTTAGAAATAGGAAGTTTTGACCATGTCATGGGTAGTCCCTCCTTAGGCCCTGTTGGGCCTTAGTTAGAGGGAGTGTCAGAGGAATTTTTTCAACCATAGTTCATAGGATATGAGTTAGAACCATGTGTCACAAGTTAGTTCAAGTCAGGGCGTTTTCTGCCCAGAAAAACAGGAGAACCATGGACTTTGAGCTTAGGCTCAAGGAGGCCCAAGCCAGGCCCTTGAGCCACATCAAGTTTTGGAGATGCCTTATGGTCAGAAGAGTCTAGTTTAGAAGTTTTGAAGGTAAACTTGTAGTTTAAGAGTGTCTAATGCGCTCAATAAATCATAGATGTCATTCTTAAATTTACTCCAGTGAGCACTTTCACTTACCACATAGTTTTAGAGCACTTATGAGTGAGACCTAGGTTGACCATTATGGTTGCAAGATAGTATAAATCCATTAGAGTAAAAGGCCCAAGTGAGGGTCAATAGGTTTTGGATAGTTTAGTAAAGGCACGTCGAGTTAGGAGGCCAAATTTGGAGACTTTGTCTAGTTTAGCGATCAAGTGACTTAAGTTGTGGGTCGAGATCATCCAAGCCAAGTGTGCATTATGGTATGTGTGATATTATTTGATATTAAAATATGATATGTGAGTAAATTTTGCTATGTGTACTATTATATTTATAAGGTGAATATAAATGGCGTGCATATAGGCCTAAGTGCCCTTTGTGTTGTAAATAGGTTAAGTTGGTGAGAATATATTATAATGAGGATTATTATTATTTATGGAGGATCTCGAGACGAGGGTAAACTTGCCATAAAGGTCGAGTAAAGCTTACAGTTGCTCCTACCAGCCAGACCAGACCAACCTTTCTCAAGGCAAGTGATTCAACCTGTTTTTCGTTTACACTGCAAATGTGTGTTAGTTCATATATTGATGCGAGTATCCTGAGTAATCTTGATATACTAGAACCAAGTGATTCTTAAATCTATCTTCGTATTATATAGAAATGCCATGAACCCTCAATTTCATATTGCAAGTAGATCAAGGTCGTATCATGCTAGTACATCAAAGTAATTGGAATGCCATGATAAAAATAAAGATTTGTTATAATACTTGTTTGATCCTCTTGATCAACATACTATTGATTCCTAAAATCTTGACATCTCACCCTAATGCTGAACCCCAATAGAAACCTTACCTTGATACTTAAAAACTAGATATTCTTTAGAGTTGTTCATGATCGTTTGATAACCCTGTCCTTACCCTAAAGTTTGATATCCTGATATACCTTAAGCTAATGATCACTTTCTTTATACCTTAACACCTCTAGTATACTTGTAACCCCTGATGCTTATCTTCTTGATGTTATAATACCTATACCTTGTCTATAATCCTTGCTTTAAGCCTAGTTCGGCATTACTCTTTAATATTATCCAATATCCTTGCTAGAACACCTTGTCAAAGTTCTTGTATATGAAAACTTTTCAATTACCCTAATAAAGTAAAGTCTAGTGGATCATGGCCCTGGCATTTTGTGACATATTTCCAGTGTTCAAATTTGATCTATAATCCCTTGATAAAAATGTTTACTGTTTAAGAGATTTCATTATCAATCGGCATCAGTTTTTGAAATGATTAAAATGTGGATTTTCAGTCCCAAAGGGGGATAAATGTTTTCTTTGAATAGTGGATCTGGACTGAGACGCGAGTCCTTTCCACACTTATATTGTAGGCTTAAAAGTTGCCTAGGGATCCCATTAATGTTTTAGAACCCAGCGAGGTTCAGGATTACTTCGCGGCTGATCACCGGCTGTAATCCGTAGCGTCATAAAATGATTTTGATTAAGATATGATTTTGAAAAATGTTTTGAATCAAGCAAATGATGCCATCACCCAAAGTTTTATCTCTTGTTAGTATTGGTAATGTCTTCGCATTGTCATTCTTTTATATATATCTCGATTTATGCTTTGTACCGTATTGTTTAGCACTTTTTGAGCATTTGGCTCACTCCTTGCTTTACCCTGATATTACAGCTAGCAGCTATGGTTAGATTCAAGCAGACAGCACGTAAGACCTGTGATGCCGATGAGTATGTCCGAGCTCTGGTAGAATAATAGATAGTTTTGTGTGAGGACTCGATATTAAAATCAGTTGTAATAGATGGTAATGGTGGGCTGTTCCAAACCCTAAACTGTAAGATCTTGGATTCCGTTATGATTACTTTCTTTTAAATATTGTAATAGTTATATTTATTTTGTTTGTTAAGTTGGGGGTGTGACAGTTTTAAGATATAATCTCAACTCAGTAATATCATCAGTATGAAAAGCATAAGTTGTTTGAGGTACCTTTAATTCAGCAGTTTCAGGACTGCTATCAGCATTTGCCATCAAGGCATAGTTCACCTCATTTTCAGAATCTGAAGTGTATGTCCAGCTTTTCTTCTTTGTGACAAGTGCCTTGTCTTTGTCACTTTTTCCTTTCTTGCAGTCAGAAGATATGTGGCCTCTTTCACAACAATTATAGCATTTCACATTTGGGTTGTCTCCTTTGTCATACTTTCCTCCTTTGCCTTTAGACTTTCTGAATCCTTTCTTATCAGAACTTCCACCTTTTCTAAAAAACTTCCCGCCCTTTATGAATTTCCTGTAGGCTATCTTTGTGATACCCTTCACCATAAGAGCACACAGTTGCATCATCTCTGTATCATCATCCATTTCAGGTAAACTTTCAGTTTCTGAATCATCATCATCAGAATATGATGACTCTGAATCAAACTTTATGATGAAAGCCTTCCTTTGCCCCTCTTTGAGGCAACCACTTTAGGAGATTCATCCTCAGCTTTAAGAGCAACTTTCCTTGACTTTCTTCCATGCCTCTAGCTCCTTTGATCCATCTCAAGTTCATAAGTCTTGAGCATACCATAAATTTTATCAAGAGTAGTTTCAGTAAGGTCATAGTTGTCTCTTATGGCAGTAGACTTCAAATCGCAGTTTTCAGGAAGAGTTAAAAGGAATTTTAGATTTGAATCTTCAAGATCATATTCCTTATCCACTAGTGACAGATTATTCAACAGTTTGACAAACCTGTCATATAAATCAGTTAATGACTCATCAACTTTTGAGTCAAAGTGCTCATACTCTTGAGTGAGTATAGTCCTCCTGTTCTTCTTGATTGCATTAGTTCCCTAGCATCTTGTCTCCAAAGCATCCCATATCTCCTTTGCAGTCTTGCAATGAATTACCCTATTTGACATGACATTATCAATGACACTATGCAGCAAATTCCTTACCCTTGCATCATTGGCAATAGATGAGATGTCTTCAGCTGTGTAATCACCTTTCTCCTTTGGTATGGACTTTGCTGGTTGATCTGCAACTACAACAGAGAGCTTGGTAGGCTTATATGGTCCTTCATTGATCTCATCAAGGTATTCTGGATCTGTAGCTTCCAGAAACATAGCCATCTTCACTTTCCATATGCGATACTCAGAAGTTCTCCATATGGGAACCCTAATAGTCTCATATCGACTGTGGGTTTGGGTGTTTTGAGTTTCTTGAGTTTTATTGGGCTTAGTTGAGGTTTGTGTTTCTTCAGACATGATTTTTTGGATCTTTACTGTATGTGTGTTAACAGAAAAGCTCTGATACCAATTTTTAGGTCACACAACACTGTAGAAGGGGGTTGAATACAGTGTTTATACAATCAAATTGATTTAACACAAGTATGTAACAAAGATCAAGTATATTGAATAAACTATGTTACCATAAGAATTGTTGTTCTCTCTCAGTGATGAACAAATATCACTAAGAGCTGCTAGGTTACAATGTATAATTTTCTCGATAATGATAACACATATAGTGTAAACCCTAAGTCTGTGTTTATATAGTAAACAGTTACAAGATATATTCTAATTGATATTGAATATAATTTTATCTCCTAAAATATATCAATCAGATATCTTCTACAAGTCCTCTAGTCTTCTAACTCTTTTCATGCATATCTTCTTTTATTTTAGTCTTGATCTTCTCCTGTAAATCAGCTTCATTCCTTATCTGAAAATCTTCCCGCACTTAAGTTTTGATATGACATTAAGTTTTGATATTAAGTTCTGACTTCCAGTAAGTCCTGATTTCAGTAAGTCCTGATTTATCCTGTTGTTAAGTTCTAAAAACTGAACACAAATCATATTAGACATGACATTTCAAATATATCTAACAACCTAGATTAATTATATTAGATCAATGATTTTGAAAAGGTTACTTCTATATATTTTAAGCTTGGAGCTTGTGACAATTACAATGACAATATGATCCTTTTTAGCCTTCTCATAATTCTTATTAGTCTCCACATCAAGTTGTCCTCATACACTAACCTTGTGGAAGTACCTAAGATGCAATATATGTACAAGTACAATCTTCTTTAATTTAAAGGCAAGATTTGAATCATGTTTAATATTTAGAATGATAACTAACCTTCCATCAGTAATTCAAAATTTCACAATATCTCTCTTTCCAAACATGGGATCTATCAGTATCACAGGCTCAAAATCCTCCACTACACCAATGATATCTGCATAAATGTAAAAAAATGCTAGCAAAAAAATAAGAGTACCACACAAAAAATTACTATGCAAGAAATCTTGGTATTATGACCTGTACCAATTCTGGGCTTTCAGCATTTTCATATCCGGAAATAATACTATACAATTCACCAAGGTCAACAAATTCAAATTTGTGTCTCGGTATCATAAAGTCATCGCCTATTAACTTCTGAACTGGCGTAGAATTAGAAAAATTTATAAGATATTTTGAGGTGGTAGGCTTCATTGTTCCCTTTGCCTCTCTTGCATAGAAATTGCTTATAACGTAAACATCTCCTTCAACAATATATGTAACACCCCCAAATCCGAGGTCGGGGATCCAGGTTGTCACGAGTTCTATTTCCCTTAATAACACTTAATCTTAATAAACAACCACTGCGTACTATGCCCCACAATATACACACATACACAACAAGTTATAGTCTCAGAGATAAATACCAAAAATAACACAAGTCGTTTTATTCCACAATTATAAGCCATTACACCTCAAAAGGGTTTCTGGATAAATTTACATTTCTTTTCCATTATTACAATTCATATAGATACATAAGTCTGGTACATCAGAAGTTGAAAGCCTAGCCTATTGGTAATTTCTACCTCAACTACAGCGGCATCAACACCTACAGGATACTGCGGAACGTTTCCTATCCGCTCACAAATTGGGAGCTTGGTCCTGTTCATCTTGTATATATGTTGTTGTGTGATGAAAGAAGAAAGCAAGGGTGAGCAACAAGCCCACCGAAATAATATGTATAATAATTAACAATATATGAGCATTCTCATAGTACTCATGAAAGTCTTGGTCAAGAAGAATTGAACCAAGTTGATATCTTAACACGACAAGTCACAAAATATTCAATATATCTATACATATATACTACTCAAAATCTTTGAAATCCTCTAACATGTATAATATACACAGAGTTCCAGTTTGTAACTGTATAAAAATATCGTTGCAAGGTGATCTCATTTATCTAACCTTGTCTCAACGTTTTTCTGAAAACCTTTGTCATTCATAAGATAATCATTAACTAAATATAAGTTAAAAAGATGAAGTTACAAGATACTTCAATATACTTATATCTTTTTCCGAATACTACTTGAACTACCATCGTTCAAGGTATAAATAGTTCATCCCATAGATGAAGCTACATGACAAAACTTGTATAGAATCAATCTTTGAAATATCATCAAAATGAAATGAAGTTATGAGATACTTCATTTGATGAAAACATCATTTTGAAAACTCGACCCTGCCAACACTCAACAATCGCCCAGCCGTAGCCTTTCTATCGAAGTGCTCTAGGTAGTGTTGCAGAAATATCCAATTGGATGATGAACTCATTACGGGAGTTTACCGCGCCAGGAAGACCACTCACGATGAACAGTCGCAGTAGTGCAACCCCACCATTTTCTACATGTAGAGGAGAACAGTCGGATTTACTTGTCAACCGAACACTGGACTCCTAAGGAATGGACCGTCTTAGCGGAACTTTCGGGCCATTTGGGTCAATATAATAAGGCTGGGCCGGCGCCACTCGACCACTTACGCCACTCCTAGTTCAGATGAAATCCATGACTCTAAAACATAAAGCTCGTCCCCTCTTTCCCCAAGTAGAAACTTGTTGATACGGCTCCACCAAGAAGTCGTATCTAGTTGGAAAGAAAAACTCACCGATATTTCCCAGGCGATGCTTGTTAATGGATTAACTTATTCCAAGAATTTTACTTCCCGAGTGTTGGGTAAGTAATCAAAAACTCTTTTATCAAAACAGCAACCTTGTTGCGAATATAAAAATACATCACGGAGCCGGATCCCTCAGATTTTTGAGCGAGTATTTAAATCCCCTTCGAAAGGAAGATCTTAAATGTGAAAATGAATTTTGGGATCCGCTCTAACCTTCCAAAAATAGTTTTGATAAAGTTCGAAAATAATCTCTGGAAATATTTAAAGTAAGAATGAATTGATAGTATCAATTATTTTCCGAATACTTGGAAAATATCGAAACATTATTCTTTAATAAAATAAAGAATATTATATAATAAAATAAGTGAAATCATAAGTCCTCGAATGAATATTCAAAATAACATTCATTAAATAAAATGAGCGGAGTCATAAGTCCTCGAATGAATATTCAAAATAATATTCATTAAATAAAATAAAGTTATCGAATAAACCTTATTCGATTAATAGTTTTGAAAACTATATCTATATATATATATAAATATATATATATATATATTATACTCGGGAACATCGACTCCCGGTTTAGAAAAATGTTAACCTTTGAGTCCCCTATACTAAGGGTATACGCAAATACTGCTTATCTCTAGCATAGGTATTATGCAGTTTATAAGCATTTGAATTGATAATAAAATATCAAGATTTCACAACATGCATATATATACCATATCAACATGATCCAATATATTGCAAGATTTGCTAATAACAACCATGCACTTATCTCAAGATAATGCGTCAATATATTTACATCAAAATAACAGTATAACGGGTAGAAAACTTGCCTGAGTGCTCCGGGGTAGACTTAAGCTTAGAGTGAATCTGGTAACCTATGAACAATAACATAAGCCGGAATTAGACCCCGGTCTCTTAAAAAACTAGGCTTTAACCAATTGAACCCTAACGTTCGCTTATGGTCACTCATACGCTTAACGAATCACATAAGTCGTTCGAGTACCCTCGGCTCCACCATTTTTAATAAATTAACCATTAAGAATTTTAAGGCGATTCTTTCGCGAGTACTCTACCAACTGCCTAATCCACTTTAAATAATTGTTTCATCCTCCAACTAGTCATTTAAGGGCCTTAAACAAGGTTTCAAAGTAAGGCGAGGGGTAATGGTTCATTCGCGAAACGCCGTTACTAAAAACGGTCGTTTCTCCTAAACCGTACATCGGATTCAAGCGAACCGCATACCAAAATGAAGCTTACGACACGATATATCTAAACATGGCAAAGTTACAGATTGGTCAGTGAGTTATCAGGTCCGAGATTCATGTACAACAGTCTAAGGAAAACGGGCATTACGACGGCTATGTTTACAAGTTTTTGAAGTTTCTCACTACACCAAAACCTCACCAAACAACCCACAATTATTAACACATCAAAACCTCAACTAAATAATACTATACCAGTCATTATTCTCCAGATTCTTCATCTCAACCAACCACAATCAAGTTCTATTAACTATAACAAGATTCATTCACCAAATCACTCCAAATTCAAATCAAACTACTAATAATCAAAGATCATACTTCTCATTTAAAAAACCAACCATCAAACTTACTAATAATCAAAGTAAAGGCTAGGGTTTGAAGTTTATACCTTCCTTGGGAGGTGCTAAGTTTCTAGGAAGCCTTAGGGAGCCTCCTACAAGCTTGATCTTTCCAAAAAAATCAAGAACACAAAGTTAGGCTTTGAAGTTTCTAAAAGTCCGATTGAAAGAACTATAAAATGAGGGTCTTACCATGCTTATTTGGACAAGACTTGTGAACAATAGTTGTAGGCCATCTCAATACCTTTCCAACGAGCTATAGAACACAATATTTGAGTGAGTATTAAAGGAGATATGGTAGTTTGAAGTTGCTGGGTTTGTTTTGGCCGAGAGCTTTGTTCTTGGAAGCAAAAGTCAACTCTCCTTCTTTTTGTTTTATGAAATAATGCTTGGTTGCTTCTCTTTTTGTCTTAGCAAATGATTTAAATTTTTTACCATGGTTAATTTTGCATGTTCCAAAATCAACCAACAAAATAAAATCCCTTTGTCATGCTTATGTCATCAAGCTTGTGTCATCTTTTTACACTTGTCTTCCCTTTGTGGTGTGATGACATCATCACCCACTAACCTCTTTGATTAACCCTTAATTACTTGGCTAATGACCGCTTATCCGTTATACGGTTCGCTTAACTTTCGTTCTCGTTTGTCGTATGAGGGATCATATCCGGGATCTTATTACTTGGGTTCCCCTAAACCTTTCTCAATATTTTATATTCCTTTTATGATCCTCTCTTATAATCCATGAATTTAAATCATTTTAATCATGTTACCTTATACTCAATTCTTTCGGTAATTGTTCGAATTTTGATTCTGACGATCTTTACATACACTCATTTACTTTATGGAATACTAATACGATCTTAGAATTTCCATAACAGTACTCCTATATAGTGTGGTCTGATAATTTTCCTTAATCAGCATCATCAGCAAAAAGTTACTATTCATCAGTGTTTCAAAAATTCCAAAAATTGGGGTTATTGCAGTCTCCCCTCCTTAAAAGGATTTCGTCCCGGAATCAGATATAAAACAGTTGGGGATGCTTTTCTCGCATTGCGTTTTCTAACTCTCAAGTCAATTTTTTTTTTCCACATTGTGGTTTTACCACAAAACTCTGACTAGTCTGATAACCCTGTTCCTAAGCACTTGCTCCTTTCAATTCATAACCCTTACTGGTTGCTCCATATAGGTCAAGTCTGGTTGCATGTCCATGCGCTCGTATTCTCCTATATGTCCGACATTCGGTGTAATAACCCCAAAATTTTCAACTTTTTGTAACCCTTGTGAATAGTGTTTTAGCTGAATGAGAAAACTTTTCACGCCACACTATGTAGGGGTTCTGTTATGGATATTCTGGGATATTATTAGTACTCTATGAAGTATATAAGTGTATGTAAAGATCGTCAGAATCCAATTCCGAACACTTTGGTTTTTCCCGGAAATCCACAAGATACGGAGAGAATTGAGTATAAGGTAACAGGATAAAAAGGATTTAAATTAAAGGATTATAATAGAGGATCATAAAAAGGAATATAATGTATTGAGAAAGGTTAAGGGAACCTAAGTAATAAGATCCCGGGTGTGATCCTTCAAACGATAAACGAGAACGAAAGTTAAGCGAACCGTATAACAGATCAGCGGTCATTAGGCAAGCGATTAGGAAGTTAATCAAAGGGATTAGTGGGAATGATGTCATCCAACCAATAGAAAGAGGACAAGGAAGGGAGGATGACATCATGAGGATGACATAAGCATGACATGGGAAGGAAGGAGGTGTGGTAGCTTTGTAACCACACAATTTCAAGGGCAAGAAGGTAATTGACTAAATCAAATACAAAACAAGTCAACCAAGCCAAGTAAAAATCATTCTCATCAAAAATCAAAAAGCAACCAAGGCATTAGTTCTTCATTGCTCTCGGCCTTCTTGCTTTTTAAAGGCAAGATTTTTCAAAATCCAAGATCCAAGCTTCCTAAATTGGTAAGATAATTCCCTAATCATCTTCATGCTTAGTTAGGACTATATCATGAGTTTAAGCCATTAATTCTTTCTCAATCTTCCCCATTTAATCAAAGAAGAAGACAATGAATAGTGTTTTCAAGTTTTTAACTTGAACTTTTTCTTGTTTTCTTGAAGATCCAAGCATTCTTAAGACTTCTCCAAGCTTCTTAAGGCTTCCTAGCTCCACCCACCACTTCAAGGAAGGTATACCCTCTCCAAACCCTAGATTCCTATATATTATAAGATGATTTTGATTAGTGGGTTGATGTTGTAGCTTGTTGTTATGATTTAGAGTTTGGGATTTGGAATGGTAGTGAAATGGAATGGTAATTGTTGTGGTTTTGATTTAAAGGAACTTAAGTATGATTAAAGTTAAGTTTAGGCATAAGTATGAATGATTAAATTGAATTGGTTGGGGTTGTTATGATGTGATAAGGATGGATGTTGGTTGTATGTTGGATTTGAGGTTGGTTTGTGGTTGGTTTTGTATGGTTTAAAATTTGGAAATCGCGTAAACATAGCCGTCGTAACGTCCGATTTTCTTTGGACTGTTTTTGTGCATAGCATTAGGACCCGAGAACCCCCTGCTAGATTATGACCACTGCCATGTTTAGATAGCTCATGTTACGAGCTTCGTTTTGATATGTAGTTCGTTCGATTCCGATGCACGGTTTAGGAGAAACGACCGTTTCAAGTAACGGCATTTCGCGAACGAAACTTTTTCCCTCGCCTTACTTTGAAATGTAGGTTAAAGACCAAAAAGGGTTAATTAATGTATGAAACATTTATGGTAAGTGTGTTAGGCAGTTGGTAAGACATTCGCGAAGGAATCGCTTTAAAACTCGTAAAGGTTAAATTATTAAAAATGGTGGAGCCGCGGGTACCTGAGTGACTTAAGCAAATCAGTGAGCGCAAAACAAGCGTTAGAGTCTAAGTTAGTTAAAGTATAGGTTTACAAGTGATTTTGGTTTAATTCCAACTTACTTGTTGTTTATAGGTTATCAGACTCGTCCCGAGCCTTTCTCACCCCCAAGTCGCTCAGGCAAGTTTTCTACCCGTTATACTGTTGTTGTGATGAATATATGTATATGCATTATCTTGCGATAGATGCATGTTGGTTAATTAGCAAATGTTGCGATATATTGAAGCATGCTGATATGGTATATACATGCATGCCTATTTCGTATTCTTGAAATATATATCTGTTGGTTCAGTTGATAATACCTATGCTAGAGGATAGCGGTATTTGCGTATACCCTTAGTATAGGGACCCAAAGGTGGAAATATTTTCTAAAACCGGGAGTCGAGGATCCCGAGTAGATTTTGTATATGTGGATATATATATATATATATATATACTTATATATATATATATATGGTCATAGTTTTCAAAACTATTAATCGAATAAGGGTTATTCGATTACTTTAACTTTATTTTATTATTGAATATTATTTCGAATATTATTCGAGGACTTATGACTCCTTTTATATTATTTAATGAATATTATTTCGAATATTCATTCGAGGACTTATGACTCCTTTTATTTTATTATTTGAATATTATTTGAACATTCATTCGAGGACTTATGACTCAGTTTATATTATTTAATGAATATTATTTGAATATTCATTTGAGGATCTATGACTCCGATTATTTGCTGAGATATATTCTGTATTTTATTAAAGAATAATGTTTCGATAATCAAACTTATTTTCAATTATTCAAATGAAGATAATACTTTCATATAAGTATATCTTTGGTTATTTAATACTCGTTTCAAGTATAAATTTTAATACTTCTACTTCAATTATTTTTATAAAGATTATTCTTTATGGGAATATTATTTAATTAATAATATTCAGTCATTTTCTAAATATTCTGGGGACTGATTTACTTCATTAAATCAGCTTTACTCCAAACACTCTATAAAGTGTTTTCGAGTCTTCAAAATGATTTTTAAAAGTTAGAGCGGATCCCAAAACTCATTTTTATATTTAAGATCTTCCTTTTTAAGGGGATTTAAATACTCGCTTAAAACCTGAGGGATCCGGCTCTGTGGTGTATTTTATATTCGCAACAAGGTTGCAGTTTTGGTAAATGAATTGATTACTTACCCAACGTTCGGGAAGTAAGTCCATCTATTGAGTCGGCATAAGCAACATGGGCTCAGTGGGCATCCATGATAGTGTAAGTGGCTCAGTGGGAGTCCATCAAATGCATAAGTGGCTGAGTGGCAGTCCAGCATAGGTCCTAATGCGGCCAGGGTGATGACCAGTAGGGAATTCGTCCATCTACTAGTAGAAAAGGTTACTAATGGGTATCTTTGCCTGATCAGCAAGATATCTGGTTTATGCCAAAGGTTTTCTCCTTTCCAAAATTCATTGGATGTTTCAAACTCTGTTCATACTTTACATAACAGAGGTTCCAGGAAATGTTTTAGAGATATATATATGTGGATATATATATATCGGGACTAAATAAAGTATCTCATAACTTTTTCATTCAATAATATTTCAAAGATTGAATCTATTCAAGTCTTAACTTGTGGTCTCATCTATGGGATGTTTTTCTTAAAACTTATAATACTTTGAACGGTGGTAGTTCAAGTAGCTTTATAAATGATATAAGTGTGGTGAAGTATTGGTAACTTCATTCCTTGTTTTTACATTATATCTAGTAAGTAATTATCTTACACACGATAAAGATTCTAGTGAGTATCCATTTAGATACTTATATTATTGTTATCACTATGTATTATCTTGCGAGCTGTAAGGCTCACTCTTGCTTTATTTCTTCATCACACAACAATAGTTAGGAGAGATGGCCAGACTCCAGCAGACCCAGCGCAAGCGCGTGGGAAGCGCCCCGCGTCTTCCCGATGATGTTGTAGCTGCTATAGCTGCAGAGGTAGATCCATTGTAGTTCAGACCATCTACTTTTGAGAATCAAATTATGTATAATTATAACTTATGGCAGATAATGGCAATTAAATGTAAATTATCAAGTAATCATTTTGGGTTGTAATAATTTTAAATTGTGGATTCAAAGACTTGTACTTATTTCAATTTCATCTCTGAGACTATAACGGGTTGTGGTGTGTGTTAGTATGGGGTCACAGCATGAGGTTATTTATTATTAATTAAGTGAAGTGATATTGTGGAAAGAAAGACCGTGACAACCCGGATCCCCGACCCCGGATCTGGGGGTGTTACATTCGGATTATGCTTCCTTAATATTGATACGTGGAACACGTTATGAACTTGTTGCAGGTTTGGGGGTAGGGCTAGTTCAATTTATAACTTCCCAATACATCGTAATATATCCAAGGGTCCAATAAATCGTGGACTTAGCTTTCTTTTCTTTCTGAACCTCATCAATCCTTTCCAAGGGGATACCTTTAATAACACTAGGTCCCCTATTTCATACTCTTTGTCCTTTCAAGTCAAATCAGTATACTTCTTCTGTCCATCCCGGGGTTGCTACCAGCCTTCCTCTGATTAGATCCACTATATCTTTGGTCCTTTGGACCACTTCGGGTCTAAGCATCTTGCGCTCTCCAACTTCATTCTGATACAAGGGAGATCAACAATTTTTTTTTGTACAGAGCCTCGTAAGGTGACATTCTGACACTTTCATATCATCTATCGTCGTAAGAAAACTCAATCCGCGATAAATGATCATTCCAAATTCTTTCAAGTCTATTGCACATACTCTCATCATAGCTTCTAGCACTATAGCTTTTGCTTCTCAATACTCCTTCTTTTCTTGTTCATAAGCGTTACTATTTTCCGTACCAAATTTTATACTGATTACACTTCTGCTCGTTAGCGTTCAATAACCTTTTAATAATCGTGTCAACCTTAGTATCACGAACGCGTTAGAATCGGAATACCACCGTACTTGGTACCACTTCATCTCTAGCTGCCTCCATCTTCGAAAGCTTGGTCCTTCGTATAGAAGTAAAAGAATTTATTGAGAGATCACTATGATCATGAAAACTTGTTTTATTGCATAGTTAGTACAGAAGGTGGCCAACCTTTAGTACTTGACAAGCAATTAAACAACATGTGATATCCTACTAGGCTTCTATCACACGGATAAATAGTCATTGGACAATACCTCCCCTTCTGGAAGGGTTGTTCTTCTCAGCTTATACAAAATGAAAAGGAGAGAAAAGAAAGAATTGAAGAGAATTGTATATAAAAAAAAATACTGCCACAAATATCTGTCTTGGAATCTACCTCTGAACTATAGAGGTTTGTCATAGGAGAACAAAACATATGCATCTATATCAATATCCAGTATTATCGTATCGCATTTCACATGCTTAAATATTTTTGCTATTCCGTCCATCATTCTATGGACCCATGCTCTTCCTCGAGCTTATACACAATCACCTTTGAAACTCCCTAGACATCGAAAATCGAATCTGGGATCTCATTCTAGACATCATCGTTACTAGAATTCTATGCTTGCACCGCAACCTTTCTCGTATAGTAATACGACTCTCTATTGATAAGAAGGAATAAGTATTCAATAGGTAGATAATCTACTTAATTAGTTTATCAATGATAACTTATACACCACCACGACCCGATTAGTGGTACTCAATCTCAACATCCATTCCAATACAACTCTCACGTTTGTACGTAATCCGCTCATTACTCGTAGAATCATTCCTGCATTACTATGGTCCACCGTTGACCTACTGTAGTCATTCGTTTTCCATGAAGTCTTAATAGCTAACCATACAGAGTCCATACATATCGTATTGAATTCTTCTAAGGAGGTAACATGATCACCGTTCATGATTCATGAAGAACACTCCTGAACTTGACGTACATATGATATGAAGCAGATAAAATTACAGAAGAGTTTTAATGAAAGCAACGATAGCAAGTTAATTCCATTATTAACCATATGTCTTTATTAGGAGACATGAAGCTCAAAGGTTCATTTAGTCCTTTCGTAACATGGTCCTGGCTTATCTCAAGATATGACCTTATAAGATAGATAGCCCGCTCACGACGATTATATAAATTAAATCTTTATCAAACTACTATCACGGTTGAGTATCACACAATCATCAGAAGGAATCTCAATCTTCCACACCATAATACAACCTTCATGGCTTTAACCATTATCGTTGTATTCCTCTGGCACGAGCGCCTATAATTGTCCTCTTACACTTAAAGTGTCGGCCACCTCTTTGGCCTTTCCTGATAGTAAAATTTCCTTATAATCAATGTCTTTCAAATGATCTTCAACTAAATTTTTTACCTCATTTCCAATCACTGCTTGTGTGAAAATGCTCTTCCTTATGCTTTGATTAGAAAAAATATCACCATTTTTCCATAAGTTATTGCCTCGGTCTGTTAGAGGTTAACATTATCACGACTGACTCTCGATCATACTTAGGACGTCTCTTATCTTGGGTCCTACTTGTTTTCACCAATCTCGACCTTCATTGGGTCGATCTATACTTTCTTATGGTTCAACACGTGCCCACCTGGCATTATTATAATTATGTCATATTTCCTTTATCAAAATTTCTATTCTTGAGAACTTTGAATATTACCTTTCTCCTTGTAAGACCTCTAAGGTTATCCTTGAATTGTTCCTCCTGTATTCCCTAGATACAGGGCATATCAAAATACCATTTACTAATACTAGAACCATTGTCTATATACTTATGAAAAATTTCCCCACTGATCCTTAAAGGTTGTTATTACCTTAATCCTTTCCAATTCATACTGTCAAAACTCATACTGTCCCTATTAAGGGCGAAATGCCAACCTTTATGCATTCCCCTAGGGTTCATCTTAAGTTATCGAAGTTATATCCTTAATTCCACCTTTAAAAAGGTACTTGCATCCTTTCATGGATAAATCAAGTCATATATCCTTGATAGATTATCTTATTCAATCATTCCCACCTGGATAGTCTATACCAATTTCACAATAGCATCCTTATTCAAACTGAGGTCAACCCATATGGCCTTCAAAAGATAACAATGGTTACCCGCTTTTCTTTCCTAATTTGGTAATGACAAACAGGGATGTTCTGGAAGATATTGGCCGGGTTCAACATGAACTTCTTCTTAATTAATTCCTCATTTACTTTTGTTGTTTATCTCAACAGTCATCTCAATGTTGGGATATCTTTCATACTTGTCGTCTCCCTTTCTGGGTATCATGCCTCCGGTCTTACACTTCACATTCTTGAAGGTCACTTCCTTCATCCAATTTTCCTAATTTCTTACTTTCTTGTCTCCTCAGTTTATCCGCGTCTCATTATTTATCCTTTAAACTATCTCAAGGTTTCCTCGAATCCTCCCAACATACAGGGGATAAACTATATGTATCTCTTATGCCTTTAACCATCAACTTTAACTCATGGTGAATCACCCTCATCCTGACGATTACAAACTTTTCTATTTCTACTGCTACAAGTCTTTAGGGTTTCCTCATACCCAACTCCCTTATCATTCCTCAAACTCTATTATCTTTATTTTCCTTTCCACTTCAGTTTCTTTTTATTTTCTTTTCTATTACAATCATTTCACGAACCCACTAATCATTGACTTCAAATATCACGTCGTTCTGGGATTCTTGTCATCATAACGAATCTTGACAACTTTTACAACTTAGCTTCATAATTCATCATACTCGTCCGCCTTTGTTCTGGCTCTAAAGCTTTTACACTATCTCCATAACCTTGGGAATTACTTTCCCGAAAACAATTGACTGAACTTTAATCAGTTTATTCTAACCTCTGGCTCCGTGCCTTTCTTGGTCTTTCACCAGCGGGTGGCCTCTCTCTTAGGAAGGTAGGTGACAAAAAAAGTCTTTTGCGCTTCGTAAATCATTTAGAATCTCAAATGATTCCTTTATTTCTTTTAACCGGGCTCTCGTCTCGACTGGGTCAGCTTGTTCCTTGGAACTCTGAGAGCTTAGCGACTTAAAGGTCCTGAAAGAATTTCCCACCGCATTGTTTTATCAGGGTGGTGTTTGGGAATAAAAGTATAATTTTTGTTTAGGCAGGTCCATGAATTGTCCCATAGGAGTACCATCCCGGTTCTCCCTATCTTGCTCGACTTCTGTTTTCTCAGTATGAAATATTTCATCCTTCTCCCATAATCAGGGTTATCTTATACGCTAAAATCCTTGTTTTCCCTTATGTTATGGGTTCTTTCTTTCTTTATGGCGACCTCCCTGACTATCACATTCAGGGTTTGCCCTAAATCTTATTCCTCGAACTATGGCTTTCATCTAAGATCTCGTCCTTAAGCTCTTGAATGTTTGGAACCAAAATTCTGTAGGATTACCTCATTATTTCCTTATCATCTTTCTCGGTATTAATCTCTTCTCCAGTCATTGGCTCTCTGCCTGCATTCATCATTTTTTCTTGGCACAATCTAATCTCTTCCAATAACTCGGGCTGCATTACAATCTCAAACAGCTTTTCAGTACCAGCTCCGGTTACCTTCACTTCTATTTTCATTTTCTCAAAGTCTCTTATCAATTCTCCCAAAGACATTATCGTCTTGAGTCTCTCCTTTTTACTAAGGGTGTTAGCCACCATATTGGCTTTCCCTGGATGATAAAGAATCTCATAATCGTAATCCTTGATTTAGCTCTAACCACCTCCTCTGGCGCATGTTAAGCTCTTTCTGCGTGGAAATATACTTGAGCTCTTATGGTTTGTGTAAACCTTGCACTTCTATCCATACAAGTAGTGCCTCTAATCTTTAGGGCAAAACTATTGCCACGAGCCCAAGCTCATGGGTGGGGATATCGATTTTTATATTCCCTTAATTAACTTGACGCGTACGCGATTACCTTGATGTGCTGTATAAGAAGCACCCTAATTCCTTATGCGAAGCGTCACTACACATCACAACATCTCCTTTTCATCCGGCAACGCCAACATAGGGGTCGTCACCGATCTTTGCTTCAGTTCTCAAAAGCTGTTCTCGCATTTCTATGTCCATTCGAACTTCTCAATCTTACGAGTAAGCCGCGTTAAAGGGGCTACTATCTTTACAAACTTGAACGAACCTCCGGTAGTGACCGGCCAATCCTAACTCTGGTAGTCGCCCTAACCATGGTTATCAATTCCTCAGTGGTCCTTTATTCATTCTTGTCAGGATCCTCCACGGGATCCTCCTCAGCAACAATCCCTTCTAGGACAACATCCTCAACCGCTACATCCTCAATATGAACATCATCTGGTCCCTTGTTAGGATGCTCTATCGGATCCACAATCTGATCTCTAATAAGTAATAAAACATCATCGCACTGTTGCTCCTCAACCTCACGGTTCAGAGTCCCGCTACCATATACGATAACGAACTACGCTTCTATCACGATATTTACAAGGGTTCTCATAAGGGTTTTAACTGTCAGTACTACATTAGGTAGGCCGACTATGAACTTGGCAAGAGTTCTTATTATCTTAGTGAACTTATTAATTTAACTTCACATCATTTCTGAGGTTTATAACGCTTAGCTCTGATACCATTTCTGTAACACCCCCAAATCCGGGGTCGGGGATCCGGGTTGTCACGAGTTCCATTTCCCTTAATAACACTTAATCTTAATAAACAACCAACTACTGCGTACTGTGACCCCACAATATACACACACACACCACAAGTTATAGTCTCAGAGATGAATACCAAAAATAACACAAGTCATTTTATTCCACAATTATAAGCCATTACACCTCAAAAGGGTTTCTGAATAAATTTACATTTCTTTGCCATTATTACAATTCATATAGATACATAAGTCTGGTACATCAGAAGTTGAAATCCTAGCCTATTGGTAATTTCTACCTCAGCTACAGCGGCATCAATGCCTATAGGATACTGCGGAACGTTTCCTATCCGCTCGCAAATTGGAGTTTGGTCATGTTCATCTTGTCTATCTGTTGTTGTGTGATGAAAGAAGAAAGCAAGGGTGAGCAACAAGCCCACCGAAATAATATGTATAATAATTAACAATATATGAGCATTCTCATAGTACTCATGAAAGTCTTGGTCAAGAAGAATTGAATCAAGTTGATATCTTAACGCGACAAGTCACAAAATATTCAGTATATCTATACATATATACTACTCAAAATCTTTGAAATCCTCTAACATGTATAATATACACAGAGTTCCAGTTTATAACTGTATAAAAATATCATTGCAAGGTGATCTCATATATCTAACCTTGTCTCAACGTTTTTCTGAAAACCTTTGTCATTCATAAGATAATCATTAACTAGATATAAGTTGAAAAGATGAAGTTACAAGATACTCCAATATACTTATATCTTTTTCCGAATACTACTTGAACTACCACCGTTCAAGGTATAAATAGTTCATCCCATAGATGAAGCTACACGACAAAACTTGTATAGAATCAATCTTTGAAATATCATCAAAATGAAATGAAGTTACAAGATACTTCATTTGATGAATTTTGAAAACTCGACCCTGCCAACACTCAACAATCGCCCAGCCGTAGCCTTTCTATCGAAGTGCTCTGGGTAGTGTTGAAGAAATATCCAATTGGATGATGAACTCATTACGGGAGTTTGCCGCGCCAGGAAGACCACTCACGATGATCAGTCGCAGTAGTGCAACCCCACCACTTTCTACATGTAGAGGAGAACAGTTGGATTTACTTGTCAACCGAACACTGAACTCCTAAGGAATGGACCGTCTTAGCGGAACTTCCGGGCCATTTGGGCCAATATAATAAGGCTGGGCCGGCGCCACTCGACCACTTACGCCACTCCTAGTTCAGATGAAATCCATGACTCTGAAATGTAAAGCTCGTCCCCCCTTTCCCCAAGTAGAAACTTGTTGATACGGCTCCACCAAGAAGTCGTATCTAGTTGGAAAGGAAAACTCACCGATATTTCCCAGGCGATGCCTATTAATGGATTAACTTATTCCAAGAATTTTACTTCCCGAGTGTTGGGTTAGTAATCAAAAACTCTTTTATCAAAACAGCAACCTTGTTGCGAATATAAAAATACATCACGGAGCCGGATCCCTCAGATTTTTGAGCGAGTATTTAAATCCCCTTCGAAAGGAAGATCTTAAATATGAAAACGAATTTTGGGATGCGCTCTAACCTTCCAAAAATAGTTTTGATAAAGTTCGAAAATAATCTCTGGAAATATTTAAAGTAAGAATGAATTGATAGTATCAATTATTTTCCGAATACTTGGAAAATATCAAAACATTATTCTTTAATAAAATAAAGAATATTATATAATAAAATAAGTGAAATCATAAGTCCTCGAATGAATATTCAAAATAACATTCATTAAATAAAATGAGCAGAGTCATAAGTCCTCGAATGAATATTCAAAATAATATTCATTAAATAAAATAAACTTATCGAATAAACCTTATTCGATTAATAGTTTTGAAAACTATATCTATATATATATATATATTATATATATATATATTATACTCGGGAACATCGACTCCCGGTTTAGAAAAATATTAACCTTTGGGTCCCCTATACTAAGGGTATACGCAAATACTGCTTATCTCTAGCATAGGTATTATGCAGTTTATAAGCATTTGAATTGATAATAAAATATCAAGATTTCACAACATGCATATATATACCATATCAACATGATCCAATATATTGCAAGATTTGCTAATAACAACCATGCACTTATTTCAAGATAATGCGTCAATATATTTACATCAAAACAACAGTATAACGGGTAGAAAACTTGCCTGAGTGCTCCGGGGTAGACTTAAGTTTAGAGTGAATCCGGTAACCTATGAACAACAACATAAGCCGGAATTAAACCCCGGTCGCTTAAAAAACTAGACTTTAACCAATTAAACCCTAACGTTCGCTTATGGTCACTCATACGCTTAACGAATCACATAAGTCGTTCCAGTACCCTCGGCTCCACCATTTTTAATAAATTAACCATTAAGAATTTTAAGGCGATTCTTTCGCGAGTAATCTACCAACTGCCTAATACACTTTAAATAATTGTTTCATCCTCCAATTAGTCATTTAAGGGCCTTAACCAAGGTTTCAAAGTAAGGCGAGGGGTAATGGTTCATTCGCGAAACGCCGTTACTTAAAACGGTCGTTTCTCCTAAACCGTACATCGGATTCAAGCGAACCATAGACCAAAACGAAGCTTACGACATGATCTAGCTAAACATGGCAAAGTTACAGATTGGTCAGTGAGTTATCTGGTCCGAGATTCATGTACAACAGTCTAAGGAAAACGGGCATTACGACGGCTATGTTTACAAGTTTTCCAAGTTTCTCACTACACCAAAACCTCACCAAACAACCCACAATTATTAACACATCAAAACCTCAACTAAATAATACTATACCAGTTCTTATTCTCCAGATTCATCATCTCAACCAACCACAATCAAGTTCTATTAACTATAACAAGATTCATTCACCAAATTACTCCAAATTCAAACCAAACTACTAATAATCAAAGATCATGCTTCTCATTTAGAAAACCAACCATCAAACTTACTGATAATCAAAGTAAAGGCTGGGGTTTGAAGTTTATACCTTCCTTAGGAGGTGTTAAGTTTCTAGGAAGCCTTAGGGAGCCTCCTACAAGCTTGATCTTTCCAAAGAAATCAAGAACACAAAGTTAGGTTTTGAAGTTTCTAAAAGTCCGATTGAAAGAACTTTAAAACTAAGGGTCTTAACTTACTTATTTGGACGAGACTGGTGAACAAGAGTTGTAGGTCATCTCAATACCTTTCCAATGAGCTATAGAACACAATATTTGAGTGAGTATTAAAGGAGATATGGCAGTTTGAAGTTGCTGGGTTTGTTTTGGCCGAGAGCTTTGTTCTTGGAAGCAAAAGTCAACTCTCCTTCTTTTTGTTTTATGAAATAATGCTTGGTTGCTTCCCTTTTTGTCTTAGCAAATGATTTAAATTTTTTACCATGGTTAATTTTGCATGGTCCAAAATCAACCAACTAAACAAAATCCCTTTGTCATGCTTATGTCATCAAGTTTGTGTCATCTTTTTACACTTGTCTTCCCTTTATGGTGTGATGACATCATCACCCACTAACCACTTTGATTAACCCTTAATTACTTGGCTAATGACCGCTTATCCGTTATATGATTCACTTAACTTTCGTTCTCGTTCGTCGTATGAGGTAGGGGTGCACAGGGGTTGACAAAACCGATCAAACCGCCCCAACCCAACCCTATTTTCGGCCGATTAAACTGAACCGTTATAACCCGATATTAGGTTGGGTTAAAAATATGTCAACCCGACTTTAATGGGTTGGGTATGGGTTTTAAGTTATTTTTTAACCAACCCAACCCAACCCGAATTTTTAATTTATTCATATAAATATATACTATGTATATCTCTATTCTATACTTCTTGTATTAATATGTTGTTCAATTTCAAACTAAATTTGTTACATATTAATTATAGTCAACTATATAATTTGTTTTTCATACACCATTAGAGGTCCTTTGTACTTTTTTGTGTATAAAACATATTTTACTACAAATAAACTCAAGAGTTTATCGTAGAGTAATACTATGTATCTCGAAAGATATCTAAAAAAAGTTCTCGAATGACATATAACATGATCTTGTTTGTGAATTCGTATGTTTCCACAAGTAGTCTCATATCATAAATATATTTCTTATCAACTATTTATTTTGAATAACTTTTAACAAACCGTTCAACCTAACCCAAACTGAACCAAACCGATGAATAAAGGGTAGGGTTGGCTTGCATTTTTTATTTTTTATGGGTCGGATTGTAAATTTTCAAACCGATTTAATTGGGTCGGGTTGCTAAAATGGCTCTAACCCGGCCAAACCGACCCATGTGCACCCCTAGTATGAGGGATCATATTCGGGATCTTATTACTTGGGTTCCCCTAAACCTTTCTTAATATTTTATATTCATTTTATGATCCTCTCTTATAATCCATGAATTTAAATCATTTTAATCATGTTACCTTATACTCAATTCTTTCGATATCTGGTGGATTTTCAGGAAAAATCAAACTGTTCGAATTTTGATTCTGAAGATCTTTACATACACTCATTTACTTTATGAAATACTAATACGATCTTAGAATTTCCATAACAGTACTCCTATATAGTTTGGTCTGATAATTTTCCTTAATCAGCATCATCAGCAAAAAGTTACTATTCATCAGTGTTTCAAAAATTCCAAAAATTGGGGTTATTACAATATATTTGCCAATGGAACTCTAATTATCAGCATATACAAAAGCATGCATATGAAAGTCCTATAATAAATAAATTTCTTTAGATTTCTACTTAAACTATTGTATAATGGCAGCATATAAACAATTAGTGGAAATTTTAAAAACTAACAACATCATCAAGCAAAAGCAAGTTGTATCCTTTCAGAGCATCTTTTCCTTCTTTGGATGTAGAAGTGGATGCAGAAGTGGATGACCTTGATCTTCCATGTAGTACATGATGAATCAATGAAGGATAGACTGTCATACATCTTTTCTTCAAATCTACAAAAACGACTGTCAAATAATGAGATATAAATTATATATATATATATATCAAATAGAATGTTTAACAAAGATCAAACGTTAGAACATGGAAAATCTTATAGAATAAACAGCAAAACTCAAAGAAAAATTACCTGAAAGAAAGCTATTTAAATTGAAGTGTTGTATATGCCAATGATAATAGCTTCTCATATATTTATAATTAGGTTCTTATAAATCAAAACCCAAAAAATCCGCTATGTGATATACATGATCGAAATGATAATTGATTGCAGTTGATATTTACAAACAATTTAAATCCAAATGACGGATATTTTGTAATTTCATTATTACAAATAGAAAATCAAATAGCATATTATAAGTATGATGTTAATGATAATTGATTTCTCTTTAAACTAATAATAAGAATACATATGAAAGGAATAATATTATTTTACATATTGATTTTATAAAATATTTATATGAATCATGGTACATATTGATATGTCAGTTACCATACTTAAATTTTTGTAGTACCACAAATATTATATGTCCAAGAAACAGAACTTATTAATGTCCAATCTACAAACTGATTATTATATATTATATATACAAATGGAGTTAGAAATTATTTTAGAATTCACTGTTCAGTGGTAAATTTTAATTTGCAAGTATATATTTTAAAAATATATCCTTCAGTTTTTCTTTTTTATCCAGCCTACTATATATATACATATATATATGTGTGTAAATAGTATATTTAAAACCATGTGAAATGAAAAAAAATTCTGTAACAATTTCATCACATTATTAACATAAATATATGTTAATGTTTTTGCAACATATATTAATGTTTTTGGAGAATATAAAATAACGAAAATTTTTGTGAAATCAAATAGCCATTTTTTGTCGATTGGTTCAATCTCTGTCCTCAAATTAATAAATGTTATTAAAACGTGGGAAAATATTAAATTTGTAATTATGATAATATGTAACACCCCAGTCCCACATCGAGGAGATTTGGGACTTCAGTTCAGTTTATAAGGCAAAGTACTACTACTGTGTGCACCAACAAATCATGATCTTTTGGGGGCCTGTGGTGGGCTTGTCGTAACCCAAGTTGGATGCACTCGGGACAGTATGCTTCGGCTTATTTTCGAACTCGTGATCGGGACTTGACCCGGTTTTCAAAAAAGGCTTGGGATTTGACCCAGGTTGTCATATATGGTATCAGAGCCGACTCTCGAAAGCTTGATTCGTCAAGTTGCCGGAGGTGGGGACACGAAGGCTGGTGGTATTATCCCACAATGATAAGAGGTCCGGAGGTGGGGATAAGAAGTCAGCCGGTATTATCCCACAATGGCTAAAAAGGAACGATCCGGACCTATGGGTTGTATGTTCGGGCCTGACAAGGACGTCAGGAGTTTAAGTGGGGGAGTTTGTAACACCCTGGTCCCATATCCGGACCTATGGGTTGTATGCTTCGGCTTATTTTCGAATCGTGATCGGGACTTGACCCGGTTTTTGAAAAAGGCTCGGGATTTGACCCGGGTTGTCACATAATATCACACAAATAATTGTTATACGCCTAAAAGGTGGTGAATTTCACATAAATTTTGTTAAACACTAAATAGTGAATTGATTATAGGTTTTTAAAAATAAAACATTCAAACAAATGTATACTAAAATAGTAGTTATTTACATGTCCGCCTAAATATGATTTATTATTAAAGATATATCATAAATTAAATTTTGAAAAATGCATTTTATGACATAAATCTTAATTTCCTTTCAATTTTGTATGCCATTTACTATTTTCTTAATAAATTCACCATGGACAAACTATTGCCATTCTTTATAAAATGTATTGTACATAAAATTTAGGCTTATTATAAATTGATTAATATAAAATTATCAACATATTCTTTAAAAACACATCACATAATACAAATATCATGATTGTTGGAATTAGCAAAAATAAATATAAATGAATATTACCATTTGGGCAGATAAAAATTAGGTAGTTATTTAGTTATATATTATTAAAACTATATATGTACATTGCACAAAGTTACTTCTATCTACATATATGTTTTCATTACATGCACTATATCACAGTACAATTTACATAAACTGAAACAAACTATATACATGAAATTTATATAAGATCAAAGATTTTTTATGCTTGAACAACCTGACCATTGATTGTTGGTTCGGGATCATCACCCTCAACGTCTTGAAATCTTGCCTGGTCTGGCCCAATACCTAAATCTATGTTTAGGAAATTATGTAAATCTGCAACAGGCCTATCAAATGTTTGAAGGTCATGTGAATTCTGTCTGCCAAGTGTTACCAAATAACACGCAACTGCATTCCTATGAGGGTGAACCAAATTAAGTTCATAACGAATATTATTATCATTAAGCCTTCACAAAATAAGTCTGAGCGTTTGTCTAGTATGTGGTGTAATTCCTTCTTCTTTGTGATACTTGCATTCATGATATCCGTTTATATTGTCGGTTTCGATGCTAACACGCTCGTATGAATCCTGGAATGCACGGCGCATGCCTAGTACAATAGCCCATAACTGTGAATTCAGATTTGTAAGGCTAGGAATTGTACCATAAGTCATTCTGAGAAGATGACCTCCTGCATCTCTTACAACAACACCAATACCATATCTATTATGGCATTCAGAAATATTTTGAATGAATTCACTATGCACATTGATCTTCACTCAACCATTAGGAGGAAATTGTCATATACGCTCAACATGTTCCATTATACTTAGATGTATAAAACAGTTGTTGACTATATATGATTATAAAATAAAGCTATCACAAATGGTAAAAAGATTTCTGGAATTTATAAATAAACAAAAGAGTTGAACAAATATGTTTTTTGCAAAAAGTTGTAAAGATGTGTCTTTTGTAAAAAAGTGAACAAAGAGTATTGAAGAGATGTTTCTTTTATAAAGAGTTGTAGAGATGTGCCTTTGGAAAAAAGCTGTAAAATTTTAAATAACTAAAACTAATGGAACAGTTTAGACTGCAAGTTTGTATAAAGATTTGTTCAAAATATTATTTATTTCATACACATATAAAAAGCGAAAGATAAATTAAATTTAAGATCACACATTAAATGGTATATAAAATTATAATTAACAGTGATAGTAAAATCACAAATAATTAGATTATCATTTACATATGAATCTAAATTAATCCAAAAGATAGTTAATTAATAAACTGAATAATGACAAAATTTTAGTTCAAGAGATATAATACGCAAATAGCTTTTATCATTAAAAGGAACACAATGCTGGATAGAAAATTCCAGGTAATCTCCGCTAAGAAATAGTTCAGCAAATTTATTAGATGAAAAAAAACTTAAATAAAAATACGCAAAAAAATAAAACATGTAGTATTTGAAGATGAACTTAAAGAAATTCCATGAGTTTAATAGAAAATTGCCATTTGGTTTCTCTTCTGTTCATGTAATTATACCACTTTCATTTGTCCTGTAAAATACAAAGATTAATTAAGCATTTTAGTAAACCATTTAATAAATTTAATTATTTATTTAAATTAAAAGACATTAGTTTGTACACTTACAGTTCAATTGTTAGAAGAAGAGCTGATTGTATCTGCATTAGTGGTTGATGATAAACACCCAGAATCAGAATATACATCAGTTACGGTAAAACTTTTGCTCTTGATCTGAACATTGCCATTATTGATATCTATTTTGAGAGTAACATGTTTTCCAACAATCTTTCTAATGCATTCGGGATATAGAATATAAGTTTCACACTGCAACTCCAAAAATAATTAAATCCATCACTACACAAATTATTTAATCTATTATTAATCTAATACTTAACAGCTACTTATATAAAAATTAAAAAAGCACACCAGTTTATACTCAGAAAGAAGTCCAGTGGCTGTCTTATGCAATAAACGTTGGGTTGCACAATCCATGAGGATGAAGTTATATGTCGTTGATTCATCCTATACTACTACTATAATCCTATACCTACAAACAATGATATAACACTTGTCATATTTATGTAATTAATATGTAATTTATAGGACTTAGAAAAAATTATGGGCATAATAACAAATTAAACACTTTATCTTTTCAGGATGCTCAATCTCTTTGTTGTCACAATTTGCATAGCTGTTATACCACCAGTTTGCAATCTCTTCCACATCTGTAATCTTCACAGCACACAGGAAAGTTTTCTGCATCATTCAAATATCAGGATTAAAAATGATAATATATCTTCTACATTCTTTGCTGCCTATTTAAATAAATGACAAAAAAAAGAAAAACCTGGAAATCATCAATATTTGTCTTTAACCCCAATTCTTGCAATGTGACAAACTGTAACGCGGGAGTGGGTTCACAATTACTGGTTCAATTTTGATCAATGGAACATTACTCACAAATTCGGTTGTATGTCTAACATTCTGGTGAGGAATGTAGCCTTCATTCTCAAGTCTGCAGTGAATGCACTAACTTCAGTTTTTTGTGATGATACAAATAATTATGAGCATCTGGTTAATAAGTAGTGCTAAAAAAACTTTGGAAATTCTATGTAGTCATGAAATATGACTCAATTATTACATTAATGCAACTTCAAACCTTAGTATAATTAATCTATTTTTATATAAGAAGGTTGGTATATTTCATTGCATAGTACAAAGAAAACTATACATTTGGCGCATTGAGTGAACTAAATCATTATCCAGATTGAAATACACTTTTGATGATGGTAGCGTACTGAAGTAGACAGTGTTTGCAAAGATAATTTTTAAAATATGTATATAGTACACCATTGTATATTGGCAATTTCAGATACAATGGACATGTATAGTTACTTTGACGTTTTTTTTAGATCATAAAACTTACTCATGAAAATTTTCATCTTAGTACTTGTTACAATGGCTATAATTGGTTCCTCCATAACTTGGCTATACAATCTATCAATATCCTTCGCCATATCAGCCCAAACACTAAGCATATATGAATACCTGTATTAAATCTGATGTAAACAGTCATACTTTTAACCCACTATTATCCCAGATAGAGAATTAGAATATTCACATATTTTTAATCTACCTCCCATCAGTGATTCTGAACTTGACAATATCTTTGTCACCATAGATTGTTTTGATTGACTTAACTCTTTCAAAATCCTCAATAACACCGATGATATCTACCAGAATTAATTTAAATTTTAGTACATATACAGTAAATTAGAGTAGAATTAATACATATCAGTTAAATTCAAGAAATATAAATGAGATAGCTTTATTGACCTGTTGAGAAAGTTGGAATGAGATTATCTCCATGTTCAGATGCAGCACAAAATAAATTGTCCATGTCACCTATCTCAAACTTGTGAAGAGGTATCATGAAATCATCGACATCAATTTTCTCAAAGGTTGTGAGTTGTGAAAATTGTATCATAATTGTTGAATGTGTAGGCCTTAAAGATCCAAGAGCTTCACGTACATGAAAATTCGATATAACATACCCGCCTCCTTCAACTAAAATACTGGAAATTGCTTGCCAGTCCTTAGCATACACAAATGTTGGTACATGACTGTCCTATTAAGAAAATATCGAAATACTCATGAGCATCATTGGTTGTTAATAACAACAATATGTGGATGTCCGAGTATACATTTGTATAAAAACTTACATGAGCATCAAGCAATATAAGATTGTACGCCTTCAACATATCAGTTGATGATAGTGACGGCCACATTCTCGTTACTCGTACTTTCACTCTCCAGGAAGTTGATGATGTGTTAAGAGTGGATAATTGATGAAACATGTTTTGGCTATGGTTCAATAAGTCCTAGAAAATAATCAAAAATAGTAAATTAATGGACACATAAAACAAAACATCTTTTACAGAGTGAAAAAATGACTTACTTGAAAGAGATAAGTTGCTTAGGTGAGATCAGGGTATAATATTGTGTATATCTATAGCGATACTTTTATTAGTAAAAATATGTTAAGGAAAATATTGTATGAGTGTTATTCCCAGTGGACTAAAAATGAGATTTATAGAAGGGGGGTTGAATGTAAATCTCAAAACTTTTTCAAGTTTTGAGCAGTTTCTAAGACTAAGTGTTTGAGTGATCAAATGTGTGTGAATTGCTTGAAGCTGATGCAGACAGATATATATTCAAACACAAATGTAATGAGCACAAAGAACTTAAAAACTTTTCTGATGGATTTGTTGTTCCACCAGAGATGTGTTATTTCAGAAAATCTGTGATTCAAAGAATTAAATCACAGCTGCTTCCTAGTACAAACTAGATGATTTTCTCTTTTGATATTTCTAAACAGCTCAAGGAAAATTCATATCTAATTACTAGCTGCTACTTGGTTTATATATCACCAAGTTTACAAGTGAAGACAAACTATAAAATACAATTGAAAAGATTTTTCACATGTTTCTTCTTCATTTCTCTATCCAATGTAATCTAGGATAATCTGTAAATCTTTGAATACTTCCTTGTTTGCATCAGAATGGAAATGCTGCATTTTCTTGATTCCTCCTAGAGGCTTCCACATTCCAGTGTGTCTCTGTCAACCCATGTGCCTCTGTCAGCTTGTGAATTGTCACTATCAACTGCTAATGAACTAAGCATCCGTTGAAGCTTTCATCCGTTGATGCCTTATCCGTTGAGGCTTTATCCGTTGAAGCTTTATCCGTTGATGCATTATCAGTTGAAGTCTTTATCCGTTGAAGCACTTATCCGTTGATGGATATTATCCGTTGAAGCAATAGAGACATCCGTTGAAGCTTTGTTTCTTATCCGTTGAATGTCTTCAATATCCGTTGACACTTCTTCACTTATACAAAATTACAAGGCATGAAATATTTACAATTAGCCCTCCTATTTGTACATCCATTAGTAGTCAACATGACTGATTATTTCCTAACAACATCTAAGAATTACAACTTGAAACCAGAGAGTGAAATGTGCTACAATACTAAACTTATTGCTAAGTAAAGCTACTCCTTCAACGGATAGCCAAGATGGTCTTATCCGTTGAGGCTACAAACACTAGATTTCTACTTAAGTGTTTTGCTTATCATCAAACTAATACGCATATTCCTAACAATCTCCCCCTATTTATGTCTACTAGACCTGTAGGCATAAATTTGGGTTTAGCTAGATGATAACAAAACACTTAACAAATATATAAACTGTAATAAAGTAGAAATTCAAAAGTGCTACAAAAATGTATATGCTGAGATGGAATTGAAGAATTACATTGTTTCCAAGGGTGCTCCTTTAGCCTGAGCAAATTACTTTCTTTTCCTTTGATCCCTGGTTTTCTTTCCTAGCCTCCTGTCATTCTCCTCTATTTGAAGTTGAAGTTGTCTGTAGAATTCAGCTTCATCTTCTTCATTGATATCTAACTTAGATTGCATATCCTTGAGAGTTTCATTACTGGCAATCTTTAGCTGATCTTCAATTCTGAAAAATCTTCTGACTCCTTTGTTGTCTCTGAACTCCATCAACCAATGAGGTGATTTGTGAATTATAATTCCTCTTTCTTGAATGAGTAAAGTTCTAGGCAAAGCATTGGGCTCCCTCCAAGTTTTCCTTATGTTGGCAATCTTGTTGAGAATCTCAGTCTTGGTAGTCCTGGTAAAGCCAGAATCCTTTTGTATGGCTGAGTAGACTCTAATCAAGGTAGAGTAGCCTTCATTCAGAATTCTATGAAGAGGCCATGTTCTTTCCCCAGCTCCTTTGTATTTGAACACTAGTCTTTCTGGTAGCTGTCTGTAGGCAGCTATTCCCCTTACTTCCTCCAGCTCATCCAGATAAAGTTCAATGTTTGAAAATTCTTTTATGTCACAGATGTGAACATAATCATCTTTAGAGGTTTGAGGTTTAGGCTTAGGCTTCTGTGTGAATTTGATTGAGGCTTTAGAGGGTATTGATTTGATTCTTCTTTTCTGCTTCTTTGATGGTGGAGAAGAGGTTAGGAAGGTGGGCAATTTGATGGTGTCCCAATCAATTGGTTCCTCCTTGGGAATGATTGTTTCACCATGAATGTTCATGAAGGGGTCAGGTACAATTGGTTCAGGAATAGAGGGTAGTGGTTTGGATATTGATTGGGTTTCTTCAGTCTTATCTACCTTCTTTCTCTTTGCATTGACCTTCTTTCTTTTCCCTTTCTTCCATTCTTCCTTACTTCTTTCCTCCATCTCAGTACCAACCATGTCCCCCATAGCTTCATCTTCACCTTTGTCTTCAATTTCTTTCTGTTCTTCAGCCTGACTTGACTTTAGCTGTTTTTCAAGCTTTGCTTGTGTTCTTTTGTCAGCCTTTAGCTGTTTGGCTTCTTCCTTTAACCTTTTGGTTTCTTCCCTCTTGGCTATTAAGAATTTGGGATGTCCTTGCATCACACATATGCTCTTTCCCTCTCTGAAGATAATAGCCATATTTCTCCTTACAGCCTCATCCATGGTCTCTTTGAGATATGCAATACTTCTACCTAAAAGCTTGTCCTCATTAGCTTTTGGAAGAGGAAAATCCACCTCTTTTAGAGGATTCTTTGTAGAGTCCTTAGTGGATCTGTTGTTGGGCTTGAGAACCATAGGTTGCAGGTCTTTGGAAGAAGTTTCTCCATCCTTATGCCTCCCTACTGGCTTGAGTTCCATAATAATTGATTCCACTTTTGTGCTATTCTTCACAGATTGTGATTGAGAAGTTGTAGAACCAAATATTAGTTGCATCTTTTCATCAATCTTCTTCCTTTGCTCTTTGACTTGCAATTCAGCTGCTGCTATCTGGATTAGATCAATTCCATCTAGCTTTCCTTTGACTTGAATAGTTGGAGAAGTTGTGATGACAGGAACTAGCACTTGAGAAATCTGAACTATTGTAGATGGCTCTCCTTCCCCTTCCCCTTTATTCTCCCCCTTTTTGTTATCATCAAGGGTAGGGGTCAAGCCTTGTGCTTGTGCCAGCTGCATGAGTAGATTTGTTTGAGTTTGTTGATTCTGAAGAATGGTGACCATAGAGTCTTCAATGATTTGAACCCTATCTTCCAGTCTGGCCAGCCTCTTGTCAGCATCAGATGCTTTCCTCAGTCTCCCCAACAAATCTTGCATAGTACCATAGGGTATAACTGAATCCAATTTCTCAGCATTGTAGGATTTCAGGTCAGCAATGTCCAGCTTGAGCTCATCCACACTTAGATTTTGCTGGTAATGCTGCAACTGCAAGAGATGCAGAGATTCCAGATGAGCTTGAAGAATTGCCTTGGTACCAGCATCCTGAGTCTCCTAAAGGGCCTGCTGAATTGTCATGACTTGTCTGACCAAAGTGACACCAAACTCTCCTAGTGTTGATGGTTTTGCCCATGCCCATGTAGGAAGATCAGGAACAGAACTTAGGCCTGCTACTCCCCCTAAGTTCATGCTCTCATTCAAAGAATTAGAGTCATCATCATGAGAATTTACTCCAAATTCTTCAGATGGCTCACCAGCTTGAGAAGGCAGCCTGTTGACAGCAGCTTTGTCTCTGAGAAGAGATTCTGAAGTGTGTACAATGTGTAGTGTCTGTTCTGCCTCCACATTGCCCTGTGCAGCCAATAATTGATAGGCTGAAACAGGGTGAGTAAAAGTGTCAGCATCCAAGGAAATATTATCAATGACAGCTTTGTAATGTTGCTAAAATTGTCTTCCCTTGTCTGCATCATCCACTTTCATTAACTCACTAGCAATGGCTGGATCCACCCTTATAGCTTCTGTACCTGCCTTTCTCTCAATTTCTCTCTGTTCTTGCATCAGGGGCTCCCCCTGGCTCACACACACCCTCACACCCTCACCTTCACCTTCTAAGGTGGCACTCCTCTCACTCACTTTTGCCATGCTGGAAGAAATAGCATGCATTTGGTGACTCTCAACCTCTCCTTTTGCCTGGGAGCAACCCAGCCTCTCACTCAAAAGATCACTCCCTTCCCTCAAACCTAAAAGTGATTGTACAGTTGCCATGTCCTCTACAGTTGGAATTGTTTCTGTTAAGTGTGTAGAGGCCATCAACGGATAGGGAGTATCCGTTGAAGTAGAAACTGATGGTATCAACGGATAACTGCTGTTAAGCTTATCCGTTGAAGAACAACCACTTGTCAACGGATGAGAGATATTCGTTGAAGAAGGAAAAGATGTAGATATAGAAAGTGACATAATTGTTGAATCTGTGTGGATTGATTTTAAGTGAGGTAACACAGAATCTTCAACTACATCTGAAAGAATTGGCT
This sequence comes from Apium graveolens, assembly GCF_009905375.1. Taxonomy (NCBI): domain Eukaryota; kingdom Viridiplantae; phylum Streptophyta; class Magnoliopsida; order Apiales; family Apiaceae; genus Apium; species Apium graveolens. The sequence goes on along the minus strand of NC_133652.1, from coordinate 134,345,353 downwards.
GATGATCCAACAAATCATCTAAAAGATGATGATCATCAGGTTTTGAGTGGGGCTCCTCCCTGAGTTTTAATGAGGGAGAATCAGGAATTGATGTGAATATCATATCCACATCCAGAGAGGGTGTTGGAGAATTTGATGAATGGTGTGTTTCTATATTGAGAGAATGGGGCTGTGATTCCACATTTGCTGGAATCACATCAAGCTGAATTTGAGAAGGCACAGATACTGGTGGATGTATATGTGCTGTGTGTGTCCCTTGTGTGGAAACTAGGGTTTTGGCCTTCTTCTTCCTTGAAAAGGCTTTAAATGGTGAATGTGTGGCTTCAGTGTCCCTCCCTCTTTTGTTCTGTGTCCCTGGTTGGGGACTATTTTCAATAGTTACATCCTTTTGGGAGGATGCAACTAGGGATGTGCTGGACTCCTTTTGAACCACTACAGTCTTTTGAGAGACTGTGGCTTGGCTGGTTTGGGTACCACTCGCCTCTCCCACCTTATCCTGGGGGGCTTTTTGATGTTCACCCCTCCCCTCACCACTCACACCCTGTTCACTCCCTTCAGGGTTTATGGTAGTTGTTACAACTGTTGTCTTTTGAGAAACAACAGAGGTAGGTTTCTTTGACTTGACTTTGGAAACTTTAGATTTGGTGGCTTTGGTAGGAGCCTGTTTGGACAAAGACACAGGTTCCATAGCCACACTAGAAGGCAAAGAAACATTGGGGGTGGAAATAGTAGGAGTTATTGAAATATTTACCTCACTTACCTGTGGTGCATTCATGATTGGCAAGTATACCAATGGCACCTGGCTGTTGAGGTTCATTCTCAAAAGGTCTGCAAGGACACTTTTCTCTTGTGCCCAGCATTTGAGTTTATTATTCTCATTGGATATAACCAAACCTTCAGCAACATGGTTAGCCAATAACATAAAGAATCTAGCATAGTAGATGTTATGTGGTCTATTAGCTTTGTTACCTAATCTGGAACCTAATTCTAGCATAACACAGTTGCTAAAATTAAAGTACCTATCAGAAACTAGCATATAGAGCATATTGACAAGAGATGAAGTGATAGCATCAAAATTGCTAATCTTCCCAGAGAAAACCTTAATAAAGGCATCTTCAAGAAAACTCCATTCTTTCCTAAGGTCTTTCCTTCTAATACTACCTAAACTAGCAGAATCAAAAGCATAGCCTATGGAATCTAGCATAGCAGAGACATCTTTATCAGTGTATGGTATCATGGCATTATTCTCAGGCAACTTAAAGCAAGATTGTATATCATCACAATTAATGCAATAGTCCTTACCTTTGAGAGAGAAGGCAATAGTCATATCTGTGGAGTTGAACTCTGCAGTTGTCCAAATCTCCTCAATCACCTCACAGTAGATGGTTGGGGCTTCCAGCATTGTATAGCTTAGTTTGCAGTTTTTGATGAAGTCCATCATCTTGTGATAATCAGAATGGGCTTCATTCTTTTCAACCAAGGCTATGAAATTATTCTTTTCATAAACAAATCCTGTTTGAGACATAATTTTAACTACTGGTGCCATTGTTGTGAGTAGAGGTTGCAGAGAAAAACTTGAGAATTTAGAGAGAAAGAGAATAAGAATTGCAAGAAAGCGTAAAGTGAGAATAAGAGTTCAATTGGGCTTTTATACTTTCTTGAATTAAAACGTAAATAAAATGATTAAATGATACTTTTAAGTAAGTTACAGTCGTTCAAGAATAAATAAAACTATAGAAATTCTGAAAACTACCTTAAATACAAATACATACAACACTGTATATCTGTATCAACTGTTGAGTAAAAGAATCAACGGCTGTGACTCACTTATAGTAACTGACGTGACACTTCAACGGATAAGGGAAATAGTTATCTGTTGATGAACAACACCATTTTATCCGTTGAAGGATAAAATTACCAGAAATGTATTTGTCTTTTAATGGATAATGAACATCCGTTGATAGAACAATTTTGGCTTTCAACGGATAGAGAATATCCGTTGATAGGATAAGTCTTAATTAAAGCCAACTTTGTTCTTGCAGCAAATTTCATTTCAGGCTTCAAGACAGATTATGTAGATGACATAGATTATGAATAATTAAGCATACCTAACTCACTTACTAATCTTGTGAATGTTGATTCATCAAGTGGCTTGGTAAATATGTCTGCAATCTGCTTTTCACTTGGAACAAAATGAAGTTCCACTGTACCTTTCATCACATGTTCCCTAATGAAGTGGTACTTGATATCAATGTGCTTGGTTCTTGAGTGCTGCACTGGATTTTCAGTAATGGCAATGGCACTTTTGTTATCACAGAATATTAGAATTTTGTCAACAGTCAGACCATAGTCAAATAGTTGATTCCTCATCCATAGTATCTGTGCACAGCAACTACCAGCAGTAATGTACTCCGCTTCAGCTGTTGATGTGGAAACAGAATTCTGCTTCTTGTTGAACCATGATACAAGCTTGTTCCCTAGAAATTGACAGGTGTCTGTTGTGCTTTTCCTGTCTATTTTGCAACCTGCATAATCTGCATCTGAGTAGCCAATTAGATCAAAACCAGACTCTCTAGGGTACCAGATTCCTAGATTTGGAGTCCCCTTGAGATATCTGAAAATTCTTTTAATAGCCATTAAGTGAGATTCTTTAGGGTCAGCTTGAAATCTAGCACAGAGACATGTAGAAAATATTATATCAGGTCTACTAGCAGTTAAATATAAAAGTGAGCCAACCATGCCTCTATAACTTGTAATATCCACAGACTTTTCAGCCTTGTTTAATTCAAGCTTAGTGGCAGTGGCCATGGGAGTTTTTGCAGGTGAACAATCCATTAAGTCAAACTTCTTTAAAAGATCATAAATATATTTAGTTTGACTAATGAAAATTCCACCACTAACTTGTTTAACTTGTAAACCAAGAAAGTAAGTTAGCTCTCCCATCATGCTCATTTCATATTTACTTTGTATTAATTTAGCAAACTTTTTACAAAGCTTATCATCTGTAGATCCAAATATAATATCATCTACATAAATTTGTACAAGTATCTTAGAGCCATTAACATTTCTAAAGAAGAGAGTTTTGTCAACAGTACCTCTTGTGAAGTGATTATCTAGAAGGAACTTTGACAAAGTCTCATACCAGGCTCTAGGTGCTTGCTTTAGTCCATAGAGTGCTTTCAACAGATAATACACATGGTCTGGAAAATTTGGATCTTCAAAACCTGGAGGTTGGCTTACATAAATTTCTTCCTCCAATTCCCCATTTAGAAATGCACTCTTGACATCCATCTGATAGACTTTGAAATTGGCATTAGCTGCATAGGCTAGAAAGATTCTGATGGCTTCAAGTCTGGCAACTGGAGCAAATATTTCATCAAAATATATTCCCTCTTGTTGAGAATAGCCTTTAGCAACCAATCTGGCTTTATTCCTTATGACAATGCCATTTTCATCCATCTTGTTTCTGAATACCCATTTTGTGTCAATAGAACTCTTGTTCTTTGGCTTGGGTACCAGCTTCCATACTTTATTCCTCTCAAATTGGTTTAGCTCCTCTTGCATTGCTAAAATCCAATCCGGATCCAATAGAGCTTCTTCCACTCGCTTAGGTTCCTCCTGTGCTAGAAAGCTACTATACAGACATTCATCTTGAGTAGCCCTTCTAGTTTGCACTTTTGATGTAGCATCACCAATGATCAGTTCAAAAGGGTGATTCTTGGTCCATTTCCTTTGAGGTGGTAGATTAGCCCTAGATGAGGTTGCCTCAGTATTGTCATGATGTGAGATAGAATGTTGATTTGTTGAAACTCCCCCTGAGTTGCTGATCCTTTGAAAGGAATTGGGAGCTCTATCAACTGATGAAGTGAATTGATTATCCATTGACAGATTGTGATCAACGGATGCTTCATTATGAACTTCAACGGATGATGCACTTTGTCTTTCAACGGATGCTGCATTGCTTCTTTCAACGGAAGCTGAATTATGACTTTCAACGGATGTAACATTCTGTGCATTATCCAAAGGTGGATTCTGAATTCTTCTTGAGATGCCTTCTTTATCATTCTCATCTTCACTATCATCACAGTATATCTCAATGTTGTCAAATTTGAGTCCTTCATGATGTCCCTCATCTGTTACTCCATCAATCTTTTTATCATCAAACACAACATGTACAGATTCCATGACAATGTTGGTTCTTAGATTGTAGACCCTATATGATTTTCCAGCAGAATAACCAACAAATATTCCTTCATCAGCCTTTGCATCAAACTTCCCTTTGTGATCAGATTGATTCCTTAAGATGTAGCATTTGCAACCAAAGACATGTAGAAAGTTTAAAGTTGGTTTTCTTCTCTTGAATAATTGATAGGGAGTCATGCATTTTGCCTGATTGATTAGAGAAATATTCTGAGTGTAACATGCACAGTTAACAGCCTCAGCCCAAAAATAAGTTGGGAGTTTTGACTCTTCAAGCATTGTCCTTGCAGCTTCAATTAGTGATATGTTCTTCCTTTCCACCACACCATTTTGTTGTGGAGTTCTTGGAGCTGAGAACTCATGCATGATCCCACTTTCTTCACAGAACAACTTCATGGTTGAATTCTTGAACTCAGTTCCATTGTCACTCCTAATATTCCTTACTTTGAAATCAGGATGATTGTTGACTTGCTTGATATGATTGATAATGATTTCACTAGCTTCATCCTTTGATCTAAGAAAATAAACCCATGAAAACTTTGAGAAATCATCTACAATCACTAGGCAGTATCTTTTCCTTGAAATTGACAATTCATTGACTGGTCCAAAAAGATCCATGTGTAGAAGTTGTAGTGGTTCATCAATTGCAGATTCAAGCTTCTTACTGAATGATACTTTCTTTTGCTTTCCTTTCTGACAAGCATCACACAGTCCATCCCTTGTCAATTCCACTAGAGGCATTCCTCTAACTAAGTCCTTTTTGACTAGATCATTCATTGTCTTGAAATTCAAATGGGACAGCTTCTTGTGCCATAGCCAACTTTCAACTGGACTTGCTTTGCTGAGAAGACAAGTAATGGATTCTGCATCTGTAGAGTTGAAATCAGCTAAGTACATATTCCCTTTTCTAACTCCAGTTAGAACCACTTTATTGTCCTTTTTACTTGTGACAATACAGGCTTCAGAATTGAAGGAAACAGTATTCCCTCTGTCACATAGTTGACTGATGCTTAATAAATTGTGTTTGAGACCATCAACCAATGCAACTTCATCAATGATGACATTTTCTTTTGAAATCAAGCCATATCCCATAGTGAATCCTTTGCTGTCATCTCCAAAGGTTATGCTAGGGCCAGCTCTCTCCTTAAACTCTGTGAGCAGGGTGAAATCTCCTGTCATGTGTCTTGAACAACCACTGTCCAAGTACCATAGATTCCTTCTTTGTCCCTGCACACAACAAAATCAATCAAGTTGATTTTGGTACCCAAGTTTCCATGGGTCCAGCCTTGTTAGTCTTTTTCCTAGACTTCATTCCTCCTGCATCTTTTGACTTAGGTAACTTTGGGTCAACCTTGGTCTCAGATGTGGTTGGTTGAAGTGTAGGGTTAGTCACAGAATCATTTAACACATTTGATTGAATTTGATAAGGCATAGGTTGTGCAAACATGTTATTCCACATAGGCATATTGTATGGCATTTGAGGCATACTAAATGCAGTAAAATAAGGATTGTTAATATATGGCATGTTTGCAAAATGTGCATGGGGATTCTGGTGAGACATAACAGGCATAGCATGCAGAGGTGACATAGACATGTTAGGCATGGAGGGATTTGAAGGCATGGGAGCATTTTTAACAGATTTGCAATTATCAGATAGGTGATTAACACTTTTACAATGCACACAGCTTTTTCTAGGAGCATACCTATCAGGTGTGTAATTGTTATGTTTATTAATCCCTACCTTCCCATTTCTTTTAGATTTTCTTTTAGTTTCCTTCTTATCCTCAACCAACTTAAGCCTATCTTTTAGCTGATCTAAAGTCATGTGTCCTATATTCACCTTACTGACATCTCTGGATGTGCTAGCTCCTTCTTTGACAAAGTTCTTGAGAATTGAATCATTCTTTTTATTGAGACTTTTATTTTTAAAAGAACTTGCCTGTTTTAATTGATGAGCCTTCAACGGATGCTCCTTTTCTTCCTTCAACGGATAACTTTCATCATCCGTTGATTCCACATCCGTTGACAATCCACCAATTAATTTTAACTCCTTTTTGTTTTTCTTCCAGGCATCCACACAGAATGATTCAATTCCCTGAACCTTTGCAATCTGAACACTAACATCCCTAGATGTTTTCCAGGCCTTGATTACCTCTTGCTCACTTTCTAACTGTGTAGAAAGAATTTCTACTTTCTTAACAGCTTCTGCTAGTTCACTCTCAACAGTCAAGCATTTAAGTTTTATCTTTTCAAGCTCAATTACCTGATCCTCTAACACAGTATTCATATCACTTAAAAACACATTATTCTCCTTGATCCTAGTGTTTTCTTTTGCTAGTGATTTAAGGGAAACACGCAAATGATATAATTCACTGGTCATATCATTTATGGCTTCATTGCATTCATGTTTAGAAAGCTGAGAGAGATCAGTAGTAATTACCTGGTTGCTTGATGAACTAGTTTCATTTTCATCAGAATTAGCCATTAGGGCTAGGTTGACATATTCCACATTATCATCTTCATTTACCCCATTTGCTGCCCAATCATCTTGAGTGAGAAAAGCTCTTTCCTTTTGTTTGAGCAAATCAAAATACTTCTTTTTGTAATCAACTTGCTCAAATTTCTTTTTCTCAGAATTTGGCTTCCTACACTCACTTGCAAAGTGTCCACTAATGCCACAGTTGTAACATTTGAACTTTGATTTGTCCACCATGTTTTTGTTTGGCTTAGTGAACTTTGTGTTTTTCTTGAACTTCATTTTTGCAAACCTCCTGGACAGAAAGGCCAAATGTTCTTCAATATCATCAGATTCATCCTGACTGGAATTGTCTTCATCCTCAGCAACTTGCTCTTTACCCTTGCTTGATTCTGATTTGCTTGTGCAAATTTTGAGACTTGGCATTGTCTTCTCCTCATTCCTGGCTTCCAACTTCTCACTGTCAGCTACAAGAGCAACTGTTCCTCCTTTTCTCTTTCCCTTTTGCAACATCTCATCCTGCTCCATTTCAAGTTCATAAGTCTTCAGAATTCCATATAGTCTTTCAAGTGTGAAGTTCTTATAATCTTGAGAATTTCTCAAAGAGACAGTCATGGGCTTCCATTCCTTTGGCAGAGACCTAAGAAATTTTAAGTTGGAATCCTTGACTTGGTACACTCTACCATACAGCTTCAATCCATTCAACAGTTTCTGAAACCTGTTGAAGGTATCATTTAATGATTCACCTTCTTCAAAGTGAAAATATTCATACTGTTGAATAAGAAGCTGCATCTTGTTCTCTCTGACCTGCTCAGTACCTTCACAGATGATTTGTACAGTATCCCAAACTTCCTTTGCAGTTTGGCTATTGATGACATTGTCAAACATATCTTGATCTAAGCCATTAAACAAAATGTTCATGGCTCTCTTATCCTTGCGGATTTCTTCCATGTCTTCAATAGTCCATTCTGCTTTTGGCTTGGGAATGGACTGTCCAACAGCAACTGTTGCAGTAGCAGCTGTGGCTACTTTGTGAGGGATATGAGGACCATTTTCAATACAGTTGATGTAGCTTTCATCTTGAGAAAGAAGATGTAAATGCATCTTCACTTTCCAGTGATGATAATTATCTTTTTCCAGGACTGGGATCTTTACACCAATATCCTTCCTACTCATGATGTTAGCAGGAGGATTCTTCTGTGCACTCATGATGTTAGCAGAATAGATCTTTAAACTCTTTGTATGTTAAGAGCTTGCTCTGATACCAATTGTTATTCCCAGTGGACTAACAATGAGATTTACAGAAGGGGGGTTGAATGTAAATCTCAAAACTTTTTCAAGTTTTGAGCAGTTTCTAAGGCTAAGTGTTTGAGTGATCAAATGTGTGAGAATTGCTTGAAGCTAATGCAGACAGATATATATTCAAACACAAATGTAATGAGCACAAAGAACTTAAAAACTTTTCTGATGGATTTGTTGTTCCACCAGAGATGTGTTATTTCAGAAAATCTGTGATTCAAAGAATTAAATCACAGCTGCTTCCTAGTACAAACTAGATGATTTTCTCTTTTGATATTTCTAAACAGCTCAAGGAAAATTCATATCTAATTACTAGCTGCTACTTGGTTTATATATCACCAAGTTTACAAGTGAAGACAAACTGTAAAATACAATTGAAAAGATTCTTCACATGTTTCTTCTTCATTTCTCTATCCAATGCAATCTAGGATAATCTGTAAATCTTTGAATACTTCCTTGTTTGCATCAGAATGGAAATGCTGCATTTTTTTGATTCCTCCTAGAGGCTTCCACATTCCAGTGTGTCTCTGTCAACCCATGTGCCTCTGTCAGCTTGTGAATTGTCACTATCAACTGCTAATGAACTAAGCATCCGTTGAAGCTTTCATCCGTTGATGCCTTATCCGTTGAGGCTTTATCCGTTGAAGCTTTATCCGTTGATGCATTATCAGTTGAAGTCTTTATCTGTTGAAGCACTTATCCGTTGATGGATATTATCCGTTGAAGCAATAGAGACATCCGTTGAAACTTTGTTTCTTATCCGTTGAAGGTCTTCAATATCCGTTGACACTTCTTCACTTATACAAAATTACAAGGCATAAAATATTTACAATTAGCCCTCCTATTTGCACATCCATTAGTAGTCAACATAACTGATTATTTCCTAACAACATCTAAGAATTACAGCTTGAAACCAGAGAGTGAAATGTGCTACAATACTAAACTTATTGCTAAGTAAAGCTACTCCTTCAACGGATAGCCAAGATGGTCTTATCCGTTGAGGCTACAAACACTAGATTTCTACTTAAGTGTTTTGCTTATCATCAAACTAATACGCATATTCCTAACAATGAGATATGTTTCATAATAGTGTTAATGATGGAGAGATTTGGTTTGATGGATCTTTGTGTTTATCAATCATTTACAAAAATATTGTATAATATTTTCAAATCTAGATTTGTTTTACATTACATTTATATTGTCTATTATTGCAATCAATTACAATGTTTAAAATTGATATACCATGACCTCTTAATATCTTTTTACCAATTTTGGCTCCATATGCTTGGCCTCTAAATAGCTTGATTTACTCTAAAAAATATAGTTTACATGAGTATCAGTCTAAATACATAAAATCATGTAATTTGAATTCATTGCAAAAAAATTATAAAAATTGTAGGTTTTTTATTAAAATAAATTTTTAAATTTTCTATCTTTAGCTAACTCATTGTAAAAATAGAATAATGTGAAATACAATTTTCTTTGTGTTAATATAAGAAATATATGAAACATAAATAGACTCCTGAGCTAGATATATAAATAAATTTTTAATTGTGGTAAGAGGATATACACATGTAAATGATTATGATCAATAAAAATAGGAAAAGATAACTGAAAAACATAATTTCTATATCACTCTACATTACATGGAATCAAAATACCAATTATGCTATATTGATATAGGAATATTATAAAACACTTCGTCAAATACTACATTAGCAGTAAAATTACATGTCTTCCCGTTATCGCCTTCTATTAAAATATGCAACCCATCTGGAGAAGTGACTCTTGAAATGTCAACATACAGTTGTCAGTGAGAAAATGCAAGTCTTGGCAAGAAAAGCCCAACGGTCTGAAGTGATTGACCTTGGCTTTTGTTTATTGTCATTGCGAAACAGATTTGCAGAGGGAATTGAATTCTATTAAAAACAAAAGGAAAGTGTGTATCAGTCGGTTCCATCTCGATCCTTGGTATTAGAACCTTTGTGCCTGCATGGGATCCTGTTAACAGTTGGCACTCCACACTGTTCTTCAGATATTTTGTCAAAACCATTCGTGTACCATTACACAAACCCATTATTTGGTTAAGATTCCTCATCAACATGACTACAACTACTACCTTTAATTTCAAATCATGCTTCGGAATGGAAGGCATATTAATTAAATTGAGATACTCAATTGGGAAAGAAGATTCATAGTCATTATCATCGTTTCCTGTCTCAATATCAATAGAATCTTGGCTAAGGTAAGAATGCGTGATACCTAGAATTAGATTTAAAACATGAGAATTTACTTCATCAACAATTGCATTTGTCGGCGTGAGGATGGCTTTTTCCTTGAGATATGATTCAATAGTGTAGTTTTTCGTAAAATCTGGACAGGTGATAGCAACAATATCTTTCATTGCGTTGGTTTTCTTCTCCACCAATTATTTCCTTGGAATGATGAATTCTGGATCCTTATAAATGTTATCTGGATGTATATTCTCCACATTGTTTTGCCGACATCAAGAACCCATTTTGCAAATTCTGCAATTTTCTGGTTCTCTTCGGCATTCATACCATATCCTAGACGCATATTCTGGTGGAGCATCAAAACTTTGTAATGGTTTCAGAGGCTTGACTGGTTAACAGAATATTGCACAACTTCTGTTCTAGAAGCCTTTGTAATAACAGGCAAGATTTGCCGAAAATCGCCTCCAAAAACAACCATTATTCCGCCAAATGGAATATTCTTATTTCTAGGATGAACTGATGCCATTATATCTCTAAAGCAGCGATCAACAGATTCAAAAGCATGGTGATGCTGCATTAGAGCTTCATCATATATGACTAAACTGGTATTCTTTATTAATTCAGCAATGTCAGATCCGCGCTTAACACCTGCCTCAGAGTATCGATCCAATTTTAGCAGGATGTGAAATCGAGAGTGAGATGTTCTACCACCTGGAAGAAGTGTTGCAGCTATGCCGGATGATGTTGCTGGAAGTACTATTTTGCCTTCACTGCGCAAACGACAGCATAATATTTTCCATAGAAATGTCTTTCCACATCCGCCACTGCCATATACAAAAAAGAGACCTCCTTCTCCATTATTTAAAGCTTCTAATACTGAATTGTACACTTGTAGTTGCTCACTATTTAAACTCTGGAAGTTTTTGGAATGCTCTTCAAATTGTTGATTCTTGTCATATCCGGTCTCCTCCTCAATTAGTCGGTTAGTCGTACTATGCATGTAGATATCTTCGGGATATGGCATATTTGGAAAATCTTTTAGAGACTTGCCAACACCATTTAACAGCTTTTCTACCTCTGTCATGTTATCATCAAATAATCCAGTTAAGATGCTTATGTTGCGGTTAATTATTTTGAAAAAAACGTGGAGATAAACGATATGTGAATAATTATATTTAAAATTTACCTGCAAGTGTATAGTTCTCCAAATTAACGTCAGAAAGTTTGAGCTCCACATTACCGGACTTCTTCCATTTGTTGTACAAAATATCATCAGATAAAAAATTTCAGTTATCGGTCCACACTTTAAGCGGATCTGCTACTGGACAGTTGGTCAATATATGAACAAATATTGAACGAAGCTGAAAAGGCATGCCAGATTCCGTATTTTCTCAAAGTGGAGAGTGCCATTGATTGTCATCCTTAAGGAGACCAAGTACCTCACATGCTTCTTTATATGTGTTATATGTTCGACCATTAATAGTTCTCAAATCACGAAAAGAAGTTGCACCTTTATTGCGTAAAAGAAGCATTCTCAAAAAAATGTATCTCCTTGTGATGCATGAACTTCTGTTAACCTTCCGATGATCATTCATCTTTCACGTTGTTTCCACTTAGACTGCCCAGGTAGCCAAGTAAAACCTCGTGGAAACTCCTGGTAAGTGTAATCTCGAGCACCGGGAATAGTTTTGTTGGCCACAAACCATGCTTCTAACTTACTTTTCCTATTTTATGCCTTAGTTGTTACTTCTTCTAAGTGTCATTAACATTGAAGGTAATATTTTTGCCTCTTTCTACATGGACAGGCAAACGCTCAACGGAAGGATATCGATAATGAATATCATATCCTAATAATCTTCAGGCAGCTTCGGATGCACAAACATAACGACCATCCAGAAAATGTCTCACCTCATCAATAGTTTTACCTTTTCTGAATTTAAAGGCAATCCTTTTTTCCTCCGTATCATCATTGTTGCTATGTCATGTCCCTTCAAATAATACTTGAATAGATATTTCAAAGAGTGAGAATTATTGCAGATTTCTAAGTTCATATGACATTGAAAGCGTAGTAACAGATCACGATTATAAGGTACAACAAATTGATTGTCCAGTTGTTACTTGTTCTTCTCAACAGTCATGTCTATCCTTCTCCTCTGATAAATAGGAAATCCACAGTCATCAAAGAATGTGTGACCATTGTACCTATGTGTAAAATTGGTTTAAACACAAATATAATTAGGTCTCCTTTTACATTTACCATAATGATGATATTTTTTTCCGAAAAACCTTGGATAATTCATTGCAAATACATAAAAGTATGTCCTGATGGTCATGTATCATGTAATTTATTTGAATATAACTCTTTGGGAAATGACGACCGCATTTTCTATTCGACATATACGGAGAATACGAAAAATCCTGCCCACATGGCCCATGTATCATGTAATTTTTAACAGCATTGTACCCGGTCGTGTAAGTTTCCTTATGCGGGATTTTAGCACACACCAAATCATCAATCTGCTCTATCGTATTGAGACAATCATCAGGATGTAGCCAAATTAACATATGAGCGTGAGGTAATCCTCTTTTATGGAACTCAATCACGTACATAAATGTTACAAAAAAATCATAATTTAGTAGAGAATATAGTGTAAAATCAACTATTATAGGTTGTTTTTTAAAAGCGTTAAAATACTCACATCCGGTGCATTTTCCAAAGTAATTTTGATTTTTTATTAAATCAACCAATTGATCTAGCTTCATTTTAAAAATATGGGCAACCACATCCGGAGCATCTGCAACATTAATGCCCGACATATGTTGGAGCATACTCTGAATTTCTGGCCATTTAGTGTTGCAGGTCATTATCAAGAAGAATGATGGATGGCCAATACTACGACATATATCAAGAGAGTCTTTAAAATACTAGGACATATATCTCCGAGAACTTGTGAATGTAGCAGGTAAAATTACATTCTTTCCTTGGCATGTTGTATCAGAATCACCTTTTCGCAAGGAGTCGCGTATTGAATTGTATAGATCAGATCGAATAATTTTTTGATTCTGTTTAATCCATTCCAGGCGGTACTGTTCAACTGCGGTGAATGCATCAACAATATATTGTTGCCATAAACGACCACTCAAATGAGGAGTTAATCCTACAGAATAAATTTTAAAATAGCATTAATATCAATCTACAATCTATATATAGCTATCATCAATTTACATTCCTATATGATCGAAAAATAAAATTGACAATTTTTTTCTAACATTTTTAACAGTAATGTAGTACCTTCAGTTAGTCTGATCATGAGTTTGTAGGCATAATATTCCCGCATTGAAACATAACATCTCTGTTTTGATTCCTCTCCATCATCATCACCTTCAATAATTTTAGGAGGTGGACCGCCATTTTTTCCCATTAATGGAATTTTCAAGTGGAATCCTTCATCACCATGATGGAAAAGTAAATGTACTATAAAGGCATGAAATGGGCATTGGTCTCGAAAATCCTCTGAAGCTGTTTAGTTTTTGTCTGAACAACAATATCCCGGGTTCCACATGAGCCTTCTAGGTCACCAACAATTAGAGCACCAACCTCGTTAGAAGGTCCAACATTATTAGATATACCATCCGCTGCTTTACATGAAATTAATTCCAACTCAACTTCCTCAGGTTCATTGTTTTTGAACCGGTCTCTAGCCATATGAAAGCTATTAACCAATCGATTATTCTCATCAAGCATCAGAAGAAGACCTTTTACAATGTCTGAATCTTTAGAATCGCTACCAGGAACCGCTCGCTTTCTATTTTATATTTCATTCTCAGTATCATATACGTACAACTGACAAAACTTTGGAGATTCATCAGTAGTCGGGCATATGCTTCCAATCAAGTGATAATTTTGACTATAGAGCTAGAAAATGTAAGAAGCTCCTCCTCTATTTATATTATTGTCAATTTACCTCCAATTGATGTAAAAGCAAACAATGAGTTGTATATCCGGATCTTTATTTTATAATGCTGAGTTTTCTTTCCACCAGATAACAATTCAGCTAAAAACGGAGGAGTAGGTTTCTCCGGTGGTAGAACGGGTTATTGCAGAAGTTGGAAGTTTAAAAATAATCTTACGTTGTCCCATATGTGTCGTGGATTTTGGAGTTGGAACTTGTTCATTCCTAAATTCTGGTATATCTGCAAATTAAAATGATTAATTCAAATATGAATAAATTCCGGAAAATCTAGCCACGTTAAAACTGAAAAAAATCACAGGAACATTGTTAAGCCTTGCAAGTTCAAGTTCTGTAACCTCCTTGATGAAGGAGTGACTCCACTTGCAAATTGACCGACACATGATGATTTGCCTACATATTCAGGATGCTTTCAAATAATATCACAATTGAAACATATAGGAAATTAAATGAATAACTTTTATAAACACTGACCATCTCCATATAAGGAATTAACTTATTTAAATGCAGCAAAATTTACAGGAGTATATGTGGTACCACTCAATGATGACGGCGTAAATCTACCTAGATCTGTAATTGTGTGTTCACCAAATTAGTTGTTGTGTCACTATTTACTATAAAACAAATAATTCTTAAAATGTCAGTTTGCAACATTAGTAAATGTAAATAAATATCAAATTTCGATGTGGGTGGTGTTTGAAAATTATTAGATGAGGCACTGGAAGATCTGCATCGCTCGCTGTCAATTAAGTTACCCATTAGATTTGGAGGTAAGCTTCAAATGTACGTGTGACACACTTTATGTTGGAACCATGTGAGAAATCATTAAGATTCAATGTTGACAGTGGAACTCAATTCTGTGCTGCAAGAAAAATTCAAAGAATCTTATCATGTGTACAGGACACATTGAATGGAAATAAATAATTCAACAAAATGTTGCTTCAAATACACGTACACTGATTCACTGTTGTTGAAACCTTTGTTAGTATTGTTCACTACCGGTTTTTTAGTAGTATGGGCAGTTGCAAATTTATCAATAGGATTCTTGGGTATTCCTTTTGTTCCTGCAACAATTTAAGAATCATTTAGTAATATAAACGTAGAACACGACATGACAAATTTGTCTATGGATGTCTACCATGCTTCGTTGCATCTGATGTAGCATCAGATCTTCTGTTTTTTACCACTGAACTTTGTTGTTTTGATTTCAAAAGTTGTGTGCCTATCTGGTTGTTTAGTATTTCGGAAAATAAACAGAACGTACATTTAATCACATCATAATAATTTAATAATATTAAATCTCACAGAAAAATAAATACAAAGACAAACCATGCTTTGGCGTTTCAGTATTGACAATAGATTGCCTAGAATTAACGTGTGCAATTTCATTTGCAAAAATTGATGAACCTGGTTCACAAAAAAGCAAGGATTTTTGGCAATATTTGAATACAAACATGATTTAATAATGTGAAATTAAACAGTAAAAAAGTAGATTACAAACACCTTACCATGCTTAGGAATTTCAGTAATGTCAGAAGATGGGCTAGTATTTATATGTTCATTTTCATCCACATAACCTGATGAACCTAGTACATGGGTAAAATAAACAATTGTTTGCAATATGACACTCAATAAACTCAGCACATAATACTTATTTGGCAGAACATAAATAAATATTGTAAGACACACATACCGCTCATTAAATGTTCTGCAGAATGAGAACTATATTTCGTAAACAAACTTTGTTTTGAAAGAGAAGATAGTTGCTTTGTTGTATGTTTCAATCGTCGCGTTCTAAAGATATATAATCTATGATTAATATCAACAGGATATGTACAATCTAAGATGAACATGCACTGTATAATAAAAATATCAAAATACTCATATTACTAGGTTCCAATGAAGGTGGAGACGGTGGCAAGGCCGTATGCAGTTGTTTGAAAGTTGTAATTCATGAAAGAAAGGAATGAGAACACGTAATCTACATAGCCGATGAAGGAGGACGAACTGCTTACCTGAATGATTTTCTGGTGTCCGATATTTGGGTTATTCATCGATTGGTTCTTTCATCATTAATCTTCAGGTTATAGAATGATTTATATGAAAATCATAGAGTCAAACAAAGTGAAGAAGAACTTTACAGTTCTTTGGCAGCCATCAATTGTGAATGAAACCAAGAAGGTGAGAAGAGAGTCAATCTGCAAAAATCATGTGCTTGAATTGTGGATCAGTTTTAAAAATTGAAAAATTTGTTATAATCTGTTAGGTATAAATTTAATTTTTACCCATGAATTTGATTATTACCCATGGATAATCCATAACCCGATCTGTTAACCCATTTTAGATGCTTCATTTACATCTATGCCTTTATTTTTAAAAAAGTTAAGTAGAAGTTTTTAAATTTTTTGGGTAGAAAGGTAATTTTATGGAATTATTCACTAGCAGGAATTAAGAATAGTAGATGTTTTTATCATCAAACTTTTTATTCATTTTAATTTAAATCATTAAAATGAATACATTTAAAAAATGATTTTATTCTCAAAAGAACGGTCACCTAAAATTCCGACGTTCTTTTGGGAATAAAATAATTTTTAAAATCTATTTATATATTTCCCATACATAAATCATGAAAATTTACAGGATGATAGAATCCAGAATATTGCATACATCAACAATTTTTTGATTTGCTAAAAAATATGTAAAACTATTTGGTAAACTTTACAAAAAAAAATTGTGAAACATTCTTTTGGCAAAAATATTGGTTTTAAAGAACATAGTTTCCTTCATACTTTTCAAATAAGCCGCTTTTCAAATTTTGTATGAAACAACTACTGATTTTATTGTCAAAATTTACCAAAAGCGTTATTTTCTTTATAATATAATCATAAGATAAAATATAATCATAAGATAAAATATAATCAAATTTTTGCCTGTAATTCCAAACGGTTTTAATTATAAAATTGCTATAATTTAAATGGCGTACTTAAATTAAAATGTATTCTTTACTCATATTTTATTTTTAAAATAATGCAATTTTATTTAGCATTTAGTTAAATAATATTGTCAGAATTGTAACAACCACTAAAAAAAGTGATGAACCATATTTCTTTTCTTAAAGGATTTTCGATATTAAAATAAATAATAATGTAAAATTTGTCAAATTAGCGTAAGATTCCTGAATACGTACTCACCTAATTAAGGTGAGCACAATTTTTTTAACGTTAATACATGAATGGTATATTTGTAATTGCATAAACTTGATTAAAAAATAATAGGTCTACCATTACAATACAATACTTACTAAATAGAATACTTACTAGTATAACTCACCCAAATATGTACTTAAAGGCATGAGAGTATCTAGTAAGAGTACTTCACGCTCATAATTTTACATTTTTTTATCATTATTTTTTTTGAAAATATTCAAGAGTGGCCCTCACAATTAAAAAATATAAGAGTGCATTTACCAAATATTGACGGTGTCTTCCCAGAACTTAATTTCCGGATCCACCCCTACTTAGAGGTATTAGGCATTTTTTTCTTAAAAATAATATGTCACTATTATTTTAAATCGTTAAAAATATAATGTATTACTTTTATATTATAGAAAATGATTTGTATATTTGCCACCGATTTGAATAGATCGGCAAATATAACCAATAACGGTTGATTAAAATTTTAACAAACTAGAATGCATTATTAGGTTGGTTTTTTCTTTATTACATAATATCTATACTGTTTATTTATGAAATGTTTTACTGACTTTTAGCTGGCCATGGAAAATGTTCTCTTAAAAGAATGTGATGGTAAAATATGTTTAACAAATTTGTAAATAATTTGTAAATTAAAATAAAATCCGAAACACCCCAACATTGTCTTGCATGTCAGTGGGGATAAGTATGGCTGAATTTTGGCAATGTGAGTGAGGTGTTGGCAAGCAAAGGACCCCACGTGTAAACAATGCTCTCATATTTATTTTGTTGCACATTTTGTATAATCTATTCTAATCCGATGTACTTGAAAAGAGAATGAAAGTGAAAGACCCTTTGACATTAGTACTCCTTCAGTCAAACTTCACAAGACCAACACCCACCGTCCGATTAAAAGCTCTCAAACCAATCTGAACCGTCCAAAACAGGAAGCTGAGTCGGTTACGGTTCCACACTTTTTGTCCCTTTCCTACAAAACCACTCTCCTAGTACAATATTCTGCTAGAGTTCTACTAGTTTATACATACAGTGTGCTTGTGTCTATAATCTTGAACAACGTAGAGTGTTGTGTTTCGGTGCTTTGGGAAGTGTGTAAAAATTTCGTCACATACAAGGTTAATCCTATGATCTTTTGTATCTCTCTTTGTGTCTCTCATTACTCATTTTGCTACAAGAATGTATGTTTTATTTGTTTTTTAGAAGTGTATAGTTGTGAAGTTGTTATATTACTATGTTTCTTGCATACCCACAAGGTGTTTGAATTTTTTTGGTTCTAGTTTGTGGGTGTATAATTGTTTTTTGACAAGTGTATTTAATAAGATTTTGTTTTTGATGTTTATCAAATGCTTGAATATGAATTTCTGAACAAAATTAGGCAAGAATCTTGTTCTTTCTACTTGAAGAAAGCATGTGATTCTCCTGTTGTTATGTGCATTTTGAATAATTGAGTAAATGGCATGGACTTTGTTTTGTAATATTCTATGTTTGTTAACTTGTTATTATAATAATTTAGTGTTAAATATTGGGTTTGAACAGTGCTGTAGCTTTTTTAATCTATGTCTTTCTTGTTGCAGTTCTGGAGTTTGCTATGGCTAGGGAGTTGAAACCGGAGAAATGTATCCTTTGCTGCTTGTTGACATTATGCAGAGTCTCGTTTTCAGTTTTGAATTGGGGTATATGGTAATTTAGAACTGTGGGTCTGTGGCATTTGTTATCGTATTCTTGTAATAATATAGTGTATTTCCATGTTTTTGGTGATTTTAGCAATTTATGTTGGTACTGTTAAAAAGTTCGTTTCACTCACTTTTTGTTTTTGGATGCATAGTATGGGTCATTGGCGTGTTTTTTTCTTCAAAACCGCCAGTCAATTTGTATTCTTACCATAATGAAGTGGATTGTCGTTTTCGTGTCACTTAACTGTATTTTTCAGCTGATTCCCTTGCTGCACGTATGAAATCTGATGTCCGTGCCCTGTTGGTTGAAAAAGATAAGGTACATCATCCGATACTTTGTTATATACGGCTCGCTTTAACGCCAGCTACTCTGTCGCGACAAGATTATACTGGTTTAATTTTATTTCTTTATATAATTATATGTCCAGGTCAGTGAAATTAAAATCCTTGTAAAGCTCTGATCTTATGTGTCACTTGCCTTTAGTTGTCATTTTTCTTATTATGAATAATAGAGTTATTTGTTTTGATTTATTCTCAGGATGCACTAAAAAATGTAATACCGTCTCATGCATCTTCTCACCATCCCTCTAGCAATGTTGGTGTTACTATGAAAGGTGAGACCGGTGAACTCTCAGCTGCAGAGCAGGGTGCTCACTATGCACCTACTAGCAGTTATCCTTCTTACTACTCAGGTAGACATTTGATTGTTGATGTACTTATGTCCTTCAAAATGATGATTCACAAGTAATGTCTTCTTAACTTTGGCAATTGGAACATGTACAAGATTTATTGCTTACATTTCATTGGTGGATGGTTGACATGAAAAGTGAGGGTGAATGTCCTTACATCAATAATTCTGGATTTTAAGTTTTATGTTTGATATTAAGTTAAAAAAAAATCACTTGTTTTGCTAATAAAGTTTTTTGTAATTTTTCATTTTTGCATTAAAAGTTTTTTCTTTTTGTAATTAGTAGTGTAGAATTTTGGTGCTGACCAGTAAAAGTATTCTAAAAGAGTCTAGGATTGCAGTATTATCTAAAATTGTTCGCTTGGTTAGCATCTTGAAATTTGTGGAACATGGAACATGTATCAAGTTATGAAGTTGTTATGCTGGCACGTTAGTCTTGAATGAAAATGATACATCATCTAAACATGGTGGTTATGCTGGTAGTTTTACTGCCTACTGTTGCAAATTAAAGATTTGAGAAATATGGACTGTCTTCCTGCTTATTTGGTAATCCATTTATATTGGTAATTTTCATTTTTGATTTTTTCAGTATATAACGGAAGTTATAACCAATTGGATGGTCAGGGTTTCCTAGATTCTGGTAGTGGCAGCTCTTCCTACATAGTATGTTCCTCACTTGCCTTCCTCTTATTTTTCCCTGAGTTGTCTTCTTTGTTGTTCAATTATATCATCAAACATTTAGTTGACAAAATTGCTATAGATAATGATGGAGACAAGCCTCATTCTCATTTTTTTCCCAGTCAGATGATGGTTCACATCTCTATTATATGCCTGCCTATAGTAATTATCCGGCTGGAACATATATGTCCGTTGAAGGGAACCTGCCATATGGTTCTTCATCTGGATATGTACAGAATTCTAGTATGTATGGGTCAGAAATCATGCCACATTACTATTGGAATGCAGCACAAGTTAACCATGCCACACACGGGACAGCTGCTGTACGTGGCGGAGCAAAACTTTCTCTGAGCTCTGACATTTCAGAAAATACAAGTGGTGCTGACGGTAGAATGAGATTCAACTATTATGGTAGTAAATCTCCCAGTTTAGCTCGGAATAGTAACTCATCACAGTACTCTTCGAAGTTTTATGAATCTCTGCTTTGTGGCCAGTCTTTAAGGGACTCGCATCAGGTTTTTTTAATGTTCAAATAGTAACCATGTTTTACTTTTATTGATCAAATAACTTTAGAATTGATGCTTACCTATCAGTTGATGCAGTTGGCAATTGGATACAGTTGACCTTTAGTGTTCTAACCACTAGCCCATTGTTAATCGAGATATGTTTATATATAGTGTTGTATTTTAGATGTACTAGCTTACAACCCATGCATTTTTTTTTACATATATCTTATTAATATTTGTAATATTTTTAAGTTATATTTATTCACTTTTAATACCAAAATTTAATTTATTTTCTCTGAACAAAAATATTCAGCGACTTTTGTATTTATGAGTAATCGAACTTTAATTACTTAATAATTATACTTAAAAATATGACAGTTTAACCCTTGATGACCGAACCACATTTAGGTCCCTTATGCTAATTATATATGAATTTTTTATATAATAAAACATTTTTTTCTGATATTTCGCATGTAAGCGTTAGTCTTTGTGTTAACCTCTTGCTCTAACTTTCTGTTAATAAAAAATTGTAATCTTTTTCAGGAATTTAATAAGTTCGAGTTCCCACGAGCAGCTTGTTAATTTTGGCAACTTGTTGTGGTTTAAACCTTTTTAGCGTTAAAATGCATATCTTGCTTAAGTCTGATTTGAATTTGATTAGAAGTTGTGTGTTATATTAATATTGAATGTTTTTTACTGTGTTTGTTTTAACTTTTAACATCCGAGTTCCTTGTAGTAATTTGTTTTTGTATTGTCTGCAGTTGGGCTCCAGTTACATGTTACCAGGCAATGTAAAGAACTATCAACCATATGGAAAATGTTCATCATTTACTGGTTGTAAGGAAGGTGGCTACTTTCAAGATGCCTCACTGAACTACAGGAGAGCGGATGCTAAAACATGGAGTGGCAACACTGGTTCTTCTTCAAGTAAAAAGGCCATACATGGGGAGTTGGCGGATGCTGATGACCTAACTCGTGGTCCTCGGAGACTTGGCAAGAACATTCCTTTAGGTTCATCGGCTGAGAAGGAACAGATGGGGCTGTCTGTGAATAAATATCAGTTTAATTTAGAAGATTTCCGGATTGAATATGATGACGCGAAGTTCTATGTCATCAAGTCATATAACGAAGACAACATTCATAAATCCGTTAAGTACAATGTCTGGTCTAGTACTCCGGATGGCAATAGAAAACTAGATGCAGCTTTTAAGATGGCAAAAACAAGTGAAGCAGGAATAGAATGTCCAATTTTCCTGTTCTTTTCAGTAAGTTGTTAATATGCCTATTTTTTGTTTCTGTATTAGATAATGACTCCTTTTTTGAGTCACTATGTGCAGTTGTCAGTGTTACAATTACCTAACCCACCACTGTACCTCAGGTTAATGGAAGTGGCCAGTTTGTTGGTGTGGCCGAAATGATTGGACCGGTGGATTTCAAAAATAACTTGGACTTCTGGGAAGTCAACAAGTGGAGTGGTTTTTTCCCAGTTAAGTGGCACATTATTAAAGATGTTCCAAATGCACATCTTCGCCACATAATCCTGGAGAATAACGACAACAGGCCTGTTACATTCACCAGGGACACCCAGGAGGTAAAGCCTTGTTCTTAGACAGTTTGCTCGGTTTTTGCTTTTGTATTGGGTTCTTTATATTTCTTGCAGACCTTGCTCCCTCTTTTACGGTTTACAAATGGAGAACCTTTTTTTTAAAATGCACAACCCCAAGGAACATTTGTTTACTTTTTCCTATATTAATATCAATCTTGATTCATTGTTGTGCCATGTGGATAATCACTAAATTGATTCACTTATGTGTGTAATTCTTTGTTGAGGTTTATCTTGGTTAATTTATCATTGGCTTTTCATATTTGCAGATTGGACTGGAGCAAGGTTTAGAAATGTTACAGATTTTCAAAACTTTTGATGAAGAATCCTCGCTGTTGGAAGACTTTAACTTCTATGAGAAGCGAGAGCAGTCGCATGAAACTAAAAGGAACACTGCTACTCAACCTGAGATTCACGGGAATTTTGATTCTCCGGTAAGTGTTTTTATCTCCTCTTCCCTCACTTTTAGATTAGAAGTCATTCAAGTCTTTCGGTTCACTCAATTGTTTGTCTACCTTTGGTATATCATAATGACAAGTTATTATATTTTGGAATTGGAAAACTTTTTTGTATGATTTGTAAAAGCAAACTTGCTAATTGATTATGATTAACATTACTGATAATTTTGCGTGTTTTATCTTGTCAGAAACATAAAAAGGAGTGCAAAAGAATTGTTGGGGATAATTCTGGTGCCAGCATTGACAATGAATTTTCTGACTCTACATCGTTGCTGATCAATCTTGCAAAAAACCTCTCGATTTCCAACTGATAATCTTAAACATCTCTTCTGTAGAACATCGGAGCACAGACGATCGCTATTTCTACTCTCCAGTTGATTAGTAGTATCCTGGAGTCATTTTGTGATTTTCAACGTCAGAGGAATCTGTTTATGTACTAAGAAAAATGTTACATTTTATGGTCATGCTAGCTTGTATTTTGGTGAAAATGTTTAGGAAGGTGGGCTTAATTTCTTTGTTCTTTATGCTCCTTCCTGCTGCTTAGGACCGGAATCTGCAAATATGTAGCGTCTGCAGTGAGATGTCTAAATATGAAAATATGAGTTCAAAATTTGAAGGTGATGTGATAATTTACATTTAAATAGAAATGATATGATATGAAACCCCGAGAAACTTTGCTTCTTAAACCACAGTTATGGCAAAAGCATCAAAGCTTTTTAGAATTTGGATTATGAAATACATAGAAAGAAATCAAAAATTTTACATTCTGATTGACCATTTCATATAATTATATTAAACGTATAATACTATTTACTACTACCGTAAATATGCAATTCACATTATTCTAATCCTTGTAGATTTTTTTAAAAAAATTAACTACCCGTTCTGTAAATCTCACATTAAACTGATTAGAATATGTTTAGGATAAAAGATGGATAAATTAACATTATAATTCTAATTTTATAATAGTATATAACCCGGAATTGTGTATAATTTGATATGCCTTTTTGGTTGGTCTGGTTATAGTCAGTTATGGCCGTCAAATTTTTTTAATCAAGTGATCACGATTTACCAAGTGCGCACCCGAAAGGTAGCGGTTATTAGTTACCTACGATAAAAAAAAAATCTTAGATTCGAACACCACCGATAACAAATATTTATATTATTATTCATACGCTAGCCAAGATTTGGGTTCGAATTCCACCAACAACAAATATTTATATTATTATTTATAAATTTACTAATCAGGTATTGATTAAAAAGAAATTTATTATAATTTTAAATAATACTCCCTCCATCTATTTTAGTTGTCATATTTCCTTTTAAAGAAGTTAAATTGACCATTTTTTTTATCAAAGATTAAATATTACTATTATATTATTTCGAAAAACTAAACATTATATATTAAAGTAGATTAAATCTACTTTCTGGTGATATAATTTTTTTATTTTGTTCAATTATAAATTATTAATAAACTTTGGTCAAACTTAAATCAATTTGACCGACACAAATCCAAATGTGACAACTAAAATGAGATAGAGGGAGTATAAATATTAATGAAGACGTGCATGGCACGAGTTGTAAAGCTAGTTTTAATAATATATTATCCGTAGAATTCAATCTTATATCACTTGAATAATAATATTAATATTATATTTAACGATTATCATCAATATAATCCGATAATTCTAGAATGAGTGACAAGAACCAACAACCAAACTTTTAATGTTTCGTGTTTAATATAATAGTATAGATAGATTGCATCATAGCAGTATTAATATTGAGATTTAGTTTTTTTTTATAAATAAAAAGTAATTTTCATTAACTTGAATATAATATAATCGGGACAAACCTTAACTACCGATACAATCAGGTTGAAAAACAAATAACAAATTAAAAAATAAATAGATAATTTGTTTTATGATCGTTTAATGCACTAAACTTAAAAATTCTTGAAGTTAAAAACAAAATCAAAGATATTCCAATCGATTCAAACTGCAACAACATTCGTGAAAATAGTAACATCTTAATTGACCATATCATGTAAACATCATTGTGAGTCTAGTCTTCAAAAACGCCAATCACATAAACTGTGATTAGAGAAGCGGCACCCCACCTATCTAAATGTCGAATACTAGATATGGTTGAACCCCGATTAGCTAATAATCATCAAATTAATAATCTCGTTAAAACAATATATTTTTTCCGGTTTCAACATTATGAACACAATGTATATTTACTCCCGATAAATTAATAAACTCGTTAAAGTAATATATTTTCTCAGTTCCAACCCTATTACTTTTAAAGGTTTAACTGTATAGACATGTCGAATGCCCCCCAGTTGTTCACATGCTAGATACCAGCTATAGACATGTCGAATATGCAAATTCACGGAGGATGAACAATCTTTGGTTGTTAAAGGTGAGCTATTGCAATAATTATTACCATCTCATATTCGATAAAGGCCTTTCGGATTACCAAAAATATTAACAAAATCGCTATCAACAGATCCAACGCCATATAAACTCAATCATATTTGAACAAAAATATAACAAAATATTCCAAAATTAGAGATAAAATACACACTGCAACAGAAAAGACAGACACATCATCATCTGCAGACAAAGAAAAATTATGTAAACGCCCAAAAGTTTGAATTCATAAAATAGAAATTAGCGATAATAAAAAAAACCCAATAAAACCCCCTCAATTAATTTGAGAAATGACAATCTCTAACACTAGGATAGAGAAGAGCACGGAGGTAAGTTATCTGGTATATCTGATGTTATTTATTTCGTTTAAATTAAGAGTTTTTTTGGAATATATATATATATTTATTTATTTTTTTTAATTTATTTGGAAAAAATATTTTTATATAAATTTAATTTGCAAAAGTAAGTTTTTTCAATTTTTTTTATAAAAATAAGGTTTTACAATGTAATGATGCCCTTTGAAAAATGCAACTTTTTTCACTTATACTTTATAAGAAAACAAAAATAAGCTGCATATATTGTTACTTTTGGTTTTAAATATTTGTTTTGTAAATATTTTTAGAAAGGGCTTAATACTACTATGTAGGTATTTTAACTTACGTAAATATAATTTTTAATATAAATATATGATGTGTACATTTATAATTAAATATCTACAAAATCTTGTGTTAGAATATATCATTTACCCATCTAACTTATCTAAATATATATTTCGAGATATTTTTTTGTTTCATAAAATCGCAACAAAACTTAATAAAAATAACATTTGTTGGTAATTTCTGTTAAACTAATTATAATTTAAATTGAATAAAATTAAATAATTGTGCGGGAAGCAAGGCCTTAAACCCTAGAATTTAGTATTCGTCAAAACTAGAAATCGATGGAATTACAGCCGTTGAGCTCCCAATACATTCAAAACTCGCTTAATTTATCACCGGAATCTCCTGATCGTCCGGCGCAGCAGCTCGCGAAACTCGGCGAAGAAGATAGCGAATTGATCGAAATTGGTGAAACTATGAATCAAAAGCCTGGAATACAAAGATACTTGTTGGCAGTTGAGTACATTGGGACTCGATTTTGTGGTGCGCAACAACAACCTACTGACAGAACTGTCGTTGGCGTTCTCCAGGTATGTACGTATTTATATATGGAGAGAGAGAGAGAGAGAGAGAGACGTCATTTTAAATTAATTTTTTAGATTGAAGTTTAAATTTGTGTTTTTTTGGTGTAAAGTGTTAAATTTTTATCTGATCAATGTAATCTATGCATTATTAGTAGTGTATTAGTCATTTAGATAGTAACTGCCGAGCGTTATTATGAACATCCTATATCAGTTGATTTTTTTTGGAATTGTTTGCAACATATGTTAATTTTATCGTTGAAGAATTTATAGCTGACCATGCTAATTCAAGCTTGCACTTACTATAGATTCCACTGTATCATCCTATTAGTTTCCAAGTTTATGTTTTTTTTTTTAATTATTTTATGTTCAGGGAAGCCATTTGGATATGATATTTCTTTTTTGCTTTAACACTATTTTTTAAAAAAAGCTAATCTTTCCCCCGGTTTTTAGAAAAGCACAGGACAGGATTTCTGATTGTAATAAATAATCATATTTTGTAAATTAATTGAAATGATATTGACTTGTGCATAACTCGGTTCAAACAATATGTAGCATGGACTTCACTTCAAATTTATGCATACTAAAGTAGTGTAAACTGAAAAAGTGTATATCTTTGAACTTTGTTTGATCTATATCATACAGTTGTAACTCAGAGCTTTTATGTAGTAGTATATTAAATGGTGGAAGTGGAATTATAGTTTGGTCTCTGGTAATATTTTGGTCTTTCTAAACTGATTCTGCTGTTGGCACTCATTATGTGATTTAGCTAACAGCTTTATTCTTCTTCACATAGGAAGCATTCCGTAAATTTATTGGACAGTCAGTCTCCGTGACTTGCTCAAGTCGAACAGTAAGTTACCAATATATGATGCTAATTGATATAAGTCAATGAAGACTAAAAAGTTTTTTTTTTTTTATTACCGCTTGATCAGCATTTTAAATCTTAACAGGACTACAAAAGCGGCTAATCAAAAAATGGGTTTTGTATAATTGTATCTGCTACTTTTTCTGTCCATCTTTCATGTAAAGTCTTGTATTGGCTCTCTAATATTGGATTGCTAACTTAGAAGTAGAACTGTTAGCTAAGGTGTCTGTGCTTTTTGTACTACCCATTCACGTCTATACTCTGCCTGAAAGGGCACCATGTATCTTGTAGCTGAATCTCATTCTAAGTTTATCTCAAGTTCAGTTATCTTGAATATGTAAGTTTTCATTTAGCATCTCATACAGTTTAATAACTGTAAATCATAACTTGTAAAACATGTTTTAGATTTCAGGATGAAACATGAGTAAAACTCAATAAGATTGATTTCAAAGTTTAGATGCACATGACCTATTTGATCTGTGAAGTACTGGAAATATATTTCTGACAATATCTGCAAATAAATCTTTCCTGTTAATCTCCTGTTCTGTCACTTGGTTGGGCATATCTTTACTTGGTAACTTTAAGGTGAAGCCATGGAAATGTTGTTGAATAAAAAATGTTATTTAAATATTTTCTGTGTACTTGGCTAATAAAATACAGACGGTAACAAAAAATTAAACTTTCTGGGATATAAATGTTATATAAGATGTGAAGCAGACTCTTCTACTACAAACCTTTTACAGCTCCTTTATAACGTTGGATTATGGATATTACTAACTCTTCCCCTGTTCTACAATATTGCACTGTTCTGGATTTGTAGTATATATCAATAACCCCAAGTTGGCTGGATCCACTAAGCTTTGCCAAAATCCTGATTGTAACCTTAGATATGATTTCTTCAAGTTTTCAATTGATCTATAAGATTCCCTTACCAGAGCACATCATAATTATGATAACATCGTGGGAAGCCTGAATTATTTTTCGTTGAATTAATGCACGTTGGAAAATGTTATCTAACACCATTGTGATGTAGTTGTCATCTTGTCTGATGTCAATCTGTTTGGATTTGTATGGATGTTATTTTTACTGTGGCAGGATGCTGGAGTACATGCCCTATCTAATGTTTTTCATGTAGACGTGGAGCGCATAAGTAAGAGGAAACCTGGTGAACTGGTAAGTTCTGAATTGTCGAAATTTCTGCTCCACTTGTATTTTTCCCTTGCAAAACGCATCCGTCTAACTGATAGTACTGCCACTTAATTATGTAATTATTACTCTCTGTCCCATTTTATGTGAGCTCCTTTCCTTTTTCGGATGTCCCAAGAAGAATGAACCTTCTTTTATAGCACTTATATAAGATTAAAACAACCATACATTCATTTAATATACTCACTTTAACACCCACTATCTCATTTGTGTGGTTAACATTGAAGTCAAGTTTTAATTTCTTAAAAACTGTGCTAGTCAAACAAGCTCACATAAAATGGGACGGAGGGAGAACCTTGTAATATTGCATTGTGTCCTTTTCCATGGTTAAATAGACATGCATTTAAATGCATTACAATACATTTATCATCTTATTCCACTGCCTTTTAGACAATAGCTTTAAAGCTGCATATGGTATTTGCTTTATTAGAATTATTTATGTAGGGGAAATTTCTGAATTTCTAAGCAGTACAGCATCTAAGATTATAGATTTGGATGTGAATGCCTGTAGCCACAGTCCAACTTTCGCCGCTTTTCAAGCATTCTAAACTAGCTGTTACGGAAACAAGGATATCGGCAAGTGATGGGCATGGGCTGGTTAAGTTGAGGAATCTACAAAATATAAGGAACGCTTGTGAAGAATGACCCGAAAAGAATTTCGGATTTTTAATCTAACTACTCGGAATTTGATTCAGGAATTTTTTAAAATGAACTTTGTTTATGTTATTGCAGTTGCCCCCACATGAACCTGGAGTAGTTATAAAAGCTGTGAATCATTTTTTACAGGTATGATTTTTATCTAACGAGTCTTTCACTTTTGGACATTAAAGGGTAGCTGCATAGCGTTTTTCTTGCTCCTGATTTGTCGTGTAATGTACTCAGAAGTTGAAGATATAGTCTTTGCATGATCTCCTTGTTGATCCTTCCAGAAACATACTTGGACTTTTTCTGTTTTTGGTGCTTCATTTTGGTTATCATAGCGATCCAAATTCCAGTATAAGTTTTCAGTTCTCCTAAAGCTTAATCAACTAAGTATTTCTTTGTCTTGACGTAAGTAGTATCAGGATTAGTAGATATGTTATCTAAGTTGGACAGTGACAAGGCTTCAAAATATTAAGTTATTTTGCCAAGTGTACTTCAAGTATTGTATTTGAAAATTGGAGCTCAAACCTGTGATTTAGATGCATTTCTAAGGCATTTAATCTGTGTCTAGGTTAACTTCTATACTATTTATTTGCATCCTATATATTTGAAGATAACAAATTTCGTGCAAATTTTGTAACAGAAGAATGAAGGTGATATAACAGTGCTGGATGTGAGATGCGTTTCATCTGATTTTCATTCTAGATATAGAGCTCAAGAGCGCACGTAGGTAACACATGCTCCAGTTTCTCATTAAAAATCACAATTACATGGTTGTGTATTTTGTTAAACTATTTGGGACTATTTTTGAGTTAATTTGTCTTTATATTGGGGGGTATATTCGGGGATGGAAAGACTTCACCTTTTGTTACATTGATTTCCGAGGGTTTATTTTGCCGGTCTCAATCTTATTTTCTAAACTTTTTCGGTTAGGCTCTTTTACAGGGAAACATGATTTGTCTTCCATTTTGGAGTTGATATACTTTTTATCTGTTTGCCTTCATGATGCATCGATTACATTGGGCTACATGTGTATTGTTTTGTCTATTTAAAAATCTCACATTTGGTTGCCAAGTTGTTCGAAATCAAAAACCTTTTTAAACATAACTGTTCACAGGTACTTCTATCGTTTGCTTAGCGGTCCGCAGTGCGTATCAATATTTGAAAAGGACCGGGCTTGGCATGTGCCTGAGGAGCTTGATCTGTCGGCAATGCAGGTTGCTTAACATTTTCAAGTTACATGTATGGATGGCTATTATTTTTTAGTACAAGTAATTTCATAATGGTCTCTTACATATTATTATGTTCAGAAAGCATGTAAAATTCTTGCTGGACATCACGATTTCAGTTCCTTTAGGTCGGCTTCTTGTCAGGTTTGTCTAAACGATGTCTCAGTTTTCCTAATTCATCACTGCTCATGAGTTTTCCAAATCACCGAGTTTCTTTGGAATGTAAACAATTTCCTTTCTTGGCAAGAAACTTTTTGCTTGTTTATTGTAGATAGTAATATAATAATCCATGACAAGTATATGACATTACTTTTTTAACTTGTGTGTTCATCTTTGACGGGTTAACAGGCAAAATCACCTATCAGAACCTTGGATGAACTAAGCGTGACTGAATTTGTTTCTGCTCCATATTTTCCATCACTCATGGAAAGGGAACGACATAACTTGGTTGATTCTTTTGAGTGCTCTGAGTCGAAGACAAGTATAGCCTGTTTTTCTTCTGCTCCCGAGCAAAACAAAGCGGAAGACTCTAATAGCGAGTCTACTAAAGGATTTGGCATGAGGCGGAGGCATCGTTGTCTTGTGGTAACTGCTCGGTCACGTTCCTTTCTGTACCACCAGGTTAGCATCTCCGTGAGCCGATTATTGCAACTCAGCAGGATTTTGAATGATCACAGTCTGTTATGTGATATACTTAAAACAAGGTTTTTAACAAAATATTTAGGCGTCACCAAAGAGAACCATTCACACGATCAGAGTGTGATAAGCCTGTCTACTGGAGTTGTAAATGAAAGTTGCTTGAATCTGAGTCCATTCTGTTCCAAGAGAACATTGTTTTGTTGGGCTTAGGCACCACAATCAGATCATGACAACTGGGAAGTAATTTGGTAGAGCTTATATTTTGCATACATATAAGTAAATTTCACATTTTAAATGTGAAACCTCAATGCCTGTAACCTCGCTATGTTTATAACGACAATAGTCGTGGGATCACGTTATGGTAGTACTAGCGGGTGTTAGTTCCAATGCTCTTTGTAAGCTTTATTTTGTATGATTATCATGTTAAACCTTTGCTACAATATCTTTAAAATTATGATGTAGCCCCCCCTGCCAGTTTCAGAACAAGTGAATAAGGACAGGAGGGTTCATGTAGTGTCAATCTTTTTGAATATCGAGGGGCACTCGATCTGTGTGGTGTGGGAGCAACACAGTTTGTAAGTATAAATAACTTGAGCCATACTTAGGAATGTGTGGTGTGAGTCATATTCGCTTACACTAACACTAAAACTATTCTAGAGGTCAAGTATAATCTACTGACGCATATGCTCCAGTATTACAAAGTGTATCACAGCCTGAGCAGAACATTGTTTCAGTTCCTAACTTCCTTTCCCCTTTGCTTGTTTTCATATTGACAATTGTAAGTAAAATAACTGCAGGTTAGATTGCTAGTGGGCACTCTTAAATCTGTTGGTACCGGAGATCTTAAAATTCCTGATGGTACGATACTATGATTATATTTATGTAGCCTGTTCTTCTGTTTTTCATTTATTTGCCAGTGTCCAGAGACTAGTATGGTTAGCTTAAAATCATAATTTTACTAATTTCACTTGATATTTGTTGTATCTGTGCAGTTGAACGCATCTTAAAGGCAAAGACGGTAACTGCTGCGAGTCCGATGGCCCCTGCATGTGGTCTGTACCTTGCACATGTAAAATACGACCTGCCTTGATATATCCACTACAAAGAAAATGATTTGCTGCATCAATGAAAACCAGGTTGGTTTGAACTTTGAACAATTCTAACTTTCAAGTATTTGAGAATAAATTACAAGGCCATATTGTTGGATGGCATTCTTAAGTTAAAGCCTAAACCTTTTTTATGGAAGTCTTTGGATAATTTCTTTTTCCTTAAACAATGTTCGTTTAGTCCTCTTTCTGATAGATATCTTTAATGCAGTACATAACTATGGATCTATATGGAGGATCTTATAGACTCCCATTGTTTCTTCATTCCCAACTTCATAACTTCAACAGCGGAGAATTTTATTTAGCTGTAGGAAAATTTAGAACAACAAATCATGATTTGGCCTCAAAGGAATTAGTAGCACCAGGGTTTTGTTTTGTTTTGTTCGCTGAGCTTATTGTTCTTTCTCTTATTCAAAGATAGCAATATGTGTCATTTTTATCTTTGAGCACCAACTCATTATCTTTTATCGCCAACTCGTTGTATTGCATGTTGATTTTTATGCAGGGAACAAGTTTATCATATTAAGAAAATGGTTCTAGTTATACTAGAGTTGTTAAATTCTTTTATTTTGTACGAGTTGTTTCTTTATATTCACTATAGAATCTTCCAACGAGTCACCTAATCTGAAGTCAATGCACAACTTGAAGAAATTGTATAGCAACAGGAAAGGGGTTATGTTTCGAAGTCGGTCCTATGAAAATATCACGATTAAGTATGGATTATTGTTGAATTATTTGATTATTCATAATTTAACACAAACTACTGTATAATGACAGGTACAGAAAGTTCAATAATCCACGGCAGTATGGATTATTAATCCATGTATATATATGCTTAAACTCTGCGAGACAGTATGCTAAATTAATTTTATCAACATTATTTATAAATACAATAAAACAAGGATTAAAGGTAGTAAGCAGTTTAACAGTAAACAAATATGTTGTGGTAGCATGATGTTGAAATAACATTATTGAAATTTATCGTCTCATATGCAACTCCAAATTCACTATTTATCTCCTTAGAAATTATTAACCTGTTAAATGTTTAGGATTTGTCGGTTCAACATAATTTATTGTGAGATAGCTATGACGAAGATACATTTCAACCAGAAATCCGTTACAAATGTAGGGCGGAAGGAACCATTAATTTTTTTTAAAACACATAACTGTCCACATAATAAAAAAAGAGTTAATTGCATTTTAGAACCCCATCTTTCATTTAAAATCAAAACATTATACGTACTTCGTAAAATACAGTTTGCAACCCTTAACTTTCAATATCAACTACAACATGCATTCCTTACAGTTATAAAATTGAAATTAAGATGTTAATATTAATAATTAAAATTTTAAATTAATTAAAATATTTATTTTAATGCATTTTTTACATGAAAAAAAATATAACTAATTTCTATTAGTAATACTCTAAATTAATCATAATGCTAAATACTTAAAATATATTTATTAAGCAAAATATATATTTATATATATAATCATAAAGTTTCTAAATATATCTATATTTTAAAAATTTAAAAATTATACCGAGTAATAAAATAATTGACATTAATATTATTTTTATATTTTGAAATTCTAAATTTTAGTTTAATTTAAAAAAAATAAAATTATTATTTAAATGTTTTGCTGAATTTCAAGTTTACCCTTCACAATATAAATATTTTTAACAAAATGGTTAAATGGATGCATATTGTATTTGATGTTTAAAGTTAGGGTTTGCAAACTGTATTTTTGAAAATAACTATATAGTTTTGTTATTTAATAAAAGATAGGGGATGCAAACTCCAATTAACTCTAAAAAAATTTAAACTAACATAAGAAAAATTGAATTTGAGAATTTTAAATAAAGTCTAATAAACGACAAGAAATCAAATTAGTTTCTATAGAATGTAAAAATATGACATGCAAAAATTTCTTATTTATAGCTTTAGGATTGTAAAAGTTTTCTATATTTATATTTTTTTAAAATTTTAAATTCAAATCTCAGTAAAAATTTAAGTTTGTACAGGTTATCATTGACATTTTCAATTCACTTCAATATTCAAAAAATTGTTGTAAAAGTTGTATGAACCTCATCTGGGGGCAAAAGAAATGAAACCATATTGAATCTATCACAATTCAAAGATCTGTATTGAATGAACACAATTAGAAGAGAAAATAAGATTAATTGTTATGTGATACAGGGTAACCAATACCATGCCTTCTAGTAGGAAAAACCATAAACAACAAACTACAAATGAATCCAATTCCTATAGGTACAATATTCAACACCTCTTGAGCTTCATGAGATGGCTGTGGATAAAAACAAGTCACCACATTTTTATCCCTCAAAGCCAAAACAACAAACACAAGTACTGATGAAGTAGCATGTATCCAGTCAATGACTCCCATCTTATATCTTTTAAGGTCAGGAACACCTGTTGCTGCTGCAGCCTGATAATCGAAAAGCCACATGCCTTTGAACGTCGCGAATCCGTAGTAGACTTGACCGTTGGATGCCTTGTAGCTGTCGGTGAAGCTGGCGAGGAAGCATGATGCAGCAATGAGCAGGAGAAGGAGAAGAGTCAGAGGACGCGTGGCTGCATCGCATGAGCCATTGTTTGTGAAGACTGGAGTTAAGAGTTGGAGGGCTAAGAGACTGCCTGTGGGAAGAAGGTTGGCTAGTTGAGCTGTGCTTGACAGGGTCTGAGAGAGTGCGCGTTGCGATAGAGTTGATTGTGGTTGTGGTGTTGGTGATGGTGGTAGTAGTACAGGGCTTTCTACCTCATCGCTATCGGATGAGGCTGTTGACACAGTTGTTGTTGCAGCAGCAGAAGACGTGGGTTTCACTCTGAGGGACATAGCTTCGAGTTTTCGTACTAGAAATTAATAGGAAAAATTGGGGTGTTGGTTCAGGGAGAGGACTAATTGAAGGATGAAAATGAGGTGTTTGTACCTGGTTGACACGGACATGTAGACAATATATAATGAAACACATGTTTACCGGGTCCAAGGTATTTGGTAAATTTGTTGAGGTGCAACTGTGTGGACTTTTCTAATTCTGGTCTTAATTTACATGCTTGAATATAAGACATGAGTATTTAAAATATATTTATATGATTAGACAACAGGGCTGATGACAACCTGTTGGTTTGTCATATTCAGGTGCCAACGATCCATCTCTAATCCCAAATTATCAGTAGTTTGTTAGAGTCTATCCATAACATCCATCCCCATGTTCTTAAGTCATTATTTAGCAATTAAGAGCATTATAATATGTGATTAGGTAGGTTAATTTACGAGTTATATTCTCAGTCATTGTTTATAGGTCAATGATGCAGCACTGCAATGAGTCGATGGCTTGTAATATTGTATAGATGGAAACGTGCAGGCGTTAAGAATGATGCTAGCATTTAACAATTTCCATTATGTACGTAAAATGTAATGAACATGTATTTAGCTTCTTAAACAGGACAATGAAGCTATAACTCATATTACCCATTCAGTATTCTTAGTCTTCTAATCCATAATTAGGCCATAGGAAAAACTTCAAGAGATTTTTTTTCAAAAATACCCCAAAGTTGCATTTTTTTTTTTTTTTGTAAAAGTACGGTTCTTATTCAA
The DNA here is from genome assembly GCF_009905375.1 of Apium graveolens. Taxonomy (NCBI): domain Eukaryota; kingdom Viridiplantae; phylum Streptophyta; class Magnoliopsida; order Apiales; family Apiaceae; genus Apium; species Apium graveolens. The sequence continues at coordinate 134,309,438 of NC_133652.1, read as the reverse complement.
TTCCTGTTATGCAACAGTCGGGTAACATGATATGCAAATTTATCCGTATTTTTCAAAAAAATAATAATTGAAATATTGAATTATTTTGACAAATAACCAGAGCTTATGCATAACTACAAGAGGACAAGAAAGAGCATGTCTTAATATTACTCAATCGTTTTGGGCTGATCCTGATTAGTGATAATTTGCTCCTATTTTTTGGAGGGTTAATCTAGAGCTAGTCCCGGATTTATCCGATCTTGTTGATCAATTCTTTTGCCTGATCGAGAAAAAAATCTTTTCATCTTCATTGAAAATATAATTAAAAGCAAAAAAACTGAAGACTCCCCAGTTTTTGGATCAATCTACTTTTCTAATGACACTAATATTGTTAATTAATATTTTTTACCCGTCCAATCTAATATGAAACTGTTGTTATTTATATTTTGTGTTTTGCAACGTTTACACCAAAAACTTGAGAAATGCAATAACTCAAGCAAGAAACTCCCACCATACAAACTCTTAATGCCGTCCAAGTTATGTTATAATTACATTTACATTGCTTAGAAAACTAGATCTCACCACTACACAATAGGGTTCAATTATCCCCATACGCCAAGCCATTCTTCATCCTTCACATTTAACCATATCATTCACTGTCTCCAACATTTCCAATCCTGATCCATCTCCTAGCATCCTCTGAAACATGTCACTCCGCCCTAGGCAACCGCTAACTTCCACCACTGCAATTGTCGACGATATTATCTCCGGAATTCCAGCACAACCATTGCCATGCGATATCTCAGAGCCTAACAAGCATGGCAAATTTAGCCAACCTTCTTCCAACTGGCACCCTCTTGGCTTTCCAGATACTTGTCCCAATCTTCACCAACAACGGCTCGTGTGACTCCGCGATTCGCCCAGCCACCTTCTTCCTCCTCGTCTTCCTGGCTGCCTCCTGCATACTCGCCTGTTTTACTGACAGCTACAAGTCAGCTGATGGGAACGTTTTTTATGGCTTCGCGACATTCAAAGGAATGTGGCTGTTTGATTACCCCACAGCAGAGAGCTCAGGGCTCCCTCACCTTAGGAAATATAGGTTGAGAACTATAGATTGGGTTCATGCCATACTATCTGTGCTGGTTTTTGTGGCTGTCTGCGATGAGGGATAACAACGTTTTGAGTTGCTTTTGCCCAATGCCTGGCCGTGAAACACTGGAGGTACTCAATATCGTTCCAGTAGGAATTGGCTTATTTGCAGCATGCTATTTGTAGTATTCCCTACCACCAGACAAGCTAGGCTTAATGACCTTTTGGCCTAAAGTATGAGCCATTATACCCATTAGCCCCAAAAGTATGAAGTCATACCTTTTGACCCTTGTAGTATTAAGTATCGTACTTTTTAACCCTTTTTTGCTCCAAAACGACATATCGGTGAATATCGGAGGGTAAAATCGACTTTTACTAAAAAAAAGGGTTAAAAGATATGAAGACGGATACTATAGGGGTCAAAAGGTATGATTTCATACATCTCAAACTATATTGATTGTAGTGATGCAGTAAGGCTCTCTTTAGAACTTCAGTCCTTTAATTTGTTTGTCTAAGTTGCTCACGTATCACATTCGTGTTGTGAAATAGAGCAACAACAATCCATTGGGAATGAAGGCGATTCAGCGTATTCTCGCAACATCTAACTGGCAACACGGGAGCAAAGGAAAGAAGGTTACTGCTTACCAAGATTCGGGGAAGGGCTCCTGAGTAAACCGGAGCTGACATAGGTGTCAAAATTACAACAGCGCGTTTCGAGTTGCTGAAGTTTCTACATTCTATGTATGGTTTTATTTCAAACTATGTATGATGCACAAAGAAAACACAGTACGATCCTATTACTATGTATGGTTCAAATCTTCTACATTACAGGTTTTATTACTATGTTGGATATCCATTGCATCTGTTTCATCACCAAGCCCATCTTCATGCAGTCCATGACAAGTTGACAACTATATGCATAACCTCGAGCTAAAGTTGCACTTATAGATGATGACTATCATATCTACGCAATGATCTGTTTATGTAAATTTGATCCGACTTCCCCCACTTCATCACGCACACTTGACACCCCCAACCTCGGGGATGGGATTGGGAAAAGCGAGGGATGAGCAATCACATAATACCTTAAGAATCACAACTATATATGCACTCGCAACTATATGCACCCCTGAATTCATAAATTTAAGGTAACACAAGATCAAGTTGATTGGGATAGAACACAGTCGTAAAATGGAGGATGGAATAGAACAAAAGAAAGAATGGCATTCTCTTACAACATAGAAGAAATATAGTTTACACGCAACTCCACCTCTATTTCAAGAATTGTCATGATTTGCCTAGAGGCTGGAGCTACACAGTGGTTCTGTTCTTGCCGGATGTTGAAAAAGAAATTACAAAGGACACTAACACACATGTATTCAAGCATTTAACTACAAAGCTTTGAGTTGCAAAGATTTTACATCATATGTGCATCTGACTAGTGTTTTTGTGTTGAAAAGAAATTAAAGTTACAATCTTGATTTGCTATTTAGTTTTGTTGAGCTGTTGGATAATCAGCATTTTGAAGTCTGTGTGTGTGTATGTGTTTCTAATGATGTTATAATGGAATCTTTCAGGCAATACACAGAAATTATTAATTGGTCGGTATAAAGTTTTTCGGTATTGGGGTCTTTAATCTTCTGGTGATTGGTGCAAGAAATTGTGGTTTGTTGGACTATATTTGTAGATCATTTACTTAAAGTTGGCTGCGGAACACCAATTGACAGCTCTTATTTGTATTCCTCGAAATTGTATCAATGAGGGAGTGGATTATCGGAGCCTTCATCAACATTGTTTCTTCAGATTTTTCTGCTACCGTTGCAGGTCTATTCCAAGGCCAAGATTTTGTTTCTTCAAAGCTTACATCACGACTTACGCGGAATAATTTAAATGCCTTGAATGATTCATCCTTAGTTTTGAGAAAGAACACCCACATAATGCGACTGTAATCATCTAGGAGGAAAAAATTACAATGCTGCCCACAATATTTTGCTGCTGAAAATGATATTCCCAACTGTATGAAGTCATACATTTTTACCTCTATAGTATCCATCTTCATACCTTTGAACCCTTTTCCTTAGTAAAAGTCGATTTTACCCTCCAATATTCACCGATATGTCGTTTTGGAGCGAAAAAGAGTTAAAAGGTACTATACTTAATATTATAGGGGGCAAAAGGTATGACTTCATACTTTTGGGGCTGATGGGTGTTAGATATTTTAGTGTAATCGGATTAACTAGTTGACCAATGTGATTGTAATATTTCATCATACAAGTCGGGAGAGTGCGGAGTGCATGCTTGTTTGAGTTTATTATAATTTTCGGTATTGGCGGGGGTTCGTGTTAATGTGAAAAGACATGTCTTTTAGACACAACCGCATACCTCAAAGGATGTGTCTTAGGACATGTCTTTTGGATATGTATGGATGTGTCTTAGGACATGTCTTTTGGACATGTATGGATGTGTCTTAGGACATGTCTTTTGGACACCTATATAATACTTGCAACAGATTTGGTCATTGATATAGAAAAAAATAAAAGGTTGGTTGTTGAATTCACACAAAATACATCATTCTCTGTTCTTATATTCTGATTTTATCCGGTTGAAAAGTTTGGATAACTACCAAATTGTTTCAATCTGAAATTGTTTGTCAAGACTTCAGAATAATCCAAGTTATCCTCAATTTTTCTATAACAAAGATTGAAACAAATTTCTTTTCTGAAGATGGCGAACAACGAATCTGTAAAAGAGATGACTAGCAAGTTTGTAAAACTAGACAAGTTTGAGGGACATGACTTTAGAAGATGGCAAAAGAAGATGCATTTCTTGTTAACCACATTAAAAGTTGTGTACGTTTTCAGTACTCCAATGCCAGAAATGATTGAGGAGGAAACTGTAGAACAGACTAGAAGACGCTGCACATGGGAGAATGATGACTACATCTATCGGGGTCACATCTTGAACGGTATGTCTAATTCTCTTTTTGATATATACCAAAATGTTGAGTCTGCAAAAGAATTATGGGATTCCCTTGAATCCAAGTACATGGTTGAAGATGCTTCTAGCAAAAAGTTTCTGGTTAGTAATTTTATTAACTATAAAATGGTTGATACTAGACCGGTCATGGAACATTATAATGAACTGTTAAGGATTTTTGGACAGTTTGTTCAACACGACATGAAAATGGATGAATCCATTTCGGTTTCTAGTGTTATAGACAAACTGCCACCCTCGTGGAAAGATTTCAAACACACCCTGAAACATAATAAGGAAGAGATGACTTTGGTTGAACTTGGAAGTCACTTCAGAATTGAAGAGGCTTTAAGGGCTCAAGAAATTGAGAATAATCCTAAGGGAAAGAATCAAGTCGGTAACTCTTTTGTAAATATGGTTGAAGATGGTGGATCTTCTAAGAATTCTAACAAAGACAATGGTAAGAAGAGGAAGTTTAAAGAAATAACAATACCTCTTCCAACAAGAAACCAAAATTGGCATGTTGGAAGTGTGAAAAACCTGGTCATTTCAAGAAGGATTGTCGGGTTGGTAAAGGCAAGCATAACGCTGGTCCAAGTGGATCTAAGGATCCAGAAAAGCAACAAGGTCAGATTTTAGTACAAAATTATAATTCTGGGCAGAATTATGTGTCACTAATCTCTGAGGCATTTTATGTGCAGGATGATAATGTTGCGTGGTGGATTGATTCTGGAGCAACAAGTCATCTGTGTAAAGATCTTCGTTGGTTTGAAGATTTTCAACCAATCGAAGATGGATCTATGTTAAAAATGGGAAATGTTGCAACTAAACCAATTTAAGGACTAGGAAATGTAAAGCTTGTTTTTACTTCTAGAAAATATGTATTATTAAATAATATGTTGTATGTTCCTGGAATTCGAAAGAATCTCATGTCTGGTGTTGTATTGAATAATTGTGGTTACAAACAAGTGTATGAAAGTGACAAGTACATCTTGTCAAAGCATGATACTTTTGTTGGCTTTGGTTATTTATGTAATGGCATGTTTATGTTGAATGTTAATGTCTCATTTGATGATGAATCTGCTTGTATGGCTTCTAATAGTGCTAGTAATAATTCGAATAAATCTAAATTGTGGCATGCTAGACTGGGACATGTACATTATAAAAGAATAAAGGATATGTCTAAAATGAGTCTCATACCGTCTATTGATATAAATAATGAGAAATGTAAAACATGTATGTTAACTAAGATAACCAGAAAGCCTTTCGAGGATGTAAACATAATATCTGAAGTGTTGGAACTGATACATAGCGATTTATGTGATTTTCATGCTACACCTTCGTTGGGAAATAAAAAATATGTCATTACATCTATTGACGATGCATCTAGATATTGCTATGTTTATTTGTTGAATACTAAGTATGAAGCTCTTGATAAATTTAAAATCTATAAAGAAGAAGTAGAGCTACATAAAAGTACTATGTTTAAAAATCTGCGTACTGATAAAGGAGGTGAGTATTATGATCCAGTATACTTTCAATCTACTGGTATAATACATCAAACCACTTCTCCTTATACACCACAACAAAATGGTGTGGCAGAAAGGAAGAATAGGACTTTGAAAGAGATGGTTAATTCCATGTTATCCTATTCAGGTTTGAATGAAGGTTTTTGGGGTGAGGCTATGTTAATAGCCTGTTATTTGTTAAATAGGATTCCTACTAAGAGGAATAAATTTACCCCTTATGAACTTTGGTATAAAGAGCCACCAAAATTGAGTTTTCTGAGAGTTTGGGGATGTAGAGCAGTTGTAAGGCTCACTGAACCCCAAAGGAGAAACTTGGGTGAAAGAGGTTTAGATTGTATTTTTGTGGGGTATGCTGAGCATTCCATTACATATAGGTTCCATGTATTAGAATATAATGATTATGTATCTGTGAATACGATTATCGAGTCAAGAGATGCTGACTTTGATGAAAATATATTTACATCTATACCTAGACCAAGAGACACGATTCATAATTCTTTCAGTAGGAACACGGTTCAAACTGAAGATGTTCATGGACCTTCTGAACCAAGGAGAAGTTTTAGAACTAGAAAAAACAAATCATTTGGACCTGATTTTCAACTTTATTTGGTTGAAGGTTCAAGAGATGAGGTTGAGATTGAGTCTGAGTACCAATATTGTTTTATTATTGAGGAGGATCCAAAAACATTTAATGAAGCAATGACATCAAGGAATGTTGCATTCTGGAAAGAAGCTCTTCAGGATGAGATGGATTCTATCATGAATAATAACATATAGGAATTGAGTGATCTACCTCCTGGCTGTAAAGCATTAGGAAACAAATGGATCTTCAAAAGAAAATTGAAAGTGGACAGTACCATAGACAAATTTAAAGCCAGATTGGTTATACAAGGCTTTAGGCAAAAAGAAGGGATTGATTACTTTGATACTTGTGCTCTTGTTGCTAGGATTTCTACTATCAGATTGTTGATAGCACTTGCATCTATACACAATCTTGTAATTCATCAGATGGATGTAAAAACTGCATTCTTGAATGGTGAATTAGATGAGGAGATTTATATGAAACAACCGGAAGGGTTTCTTATGCCTGGTAGTGAGCACAAGGTGTGTAAATTGAAGAAATCTTTGTATGATCTTAAACAAGCACCAAAAGATTGGCATCAAAAATTTGATAGTGTGGTTTTGTCTAATGGTTTTCTTCTTAACCAAGCAGACAAATGTGTATATAGCAAGTTTGATGCTTCTGGTAAAGGAGTTATAATTTGCTTATACGTAGATGATATGTTGATTTTTGGTACTGACCAAAATCAAGTGGATAAAACCAAGAAATTTTTGTCATCTAATTTTGACATGAAAGACTTGAGAGAGGCTGAGGTGATTCTTGGTATAAAGATCAAGCGTACGAAAAATAGTATTTCAATTTCTCAATCTCATTATATTGAGAAGATTTTGAAAAGATTTAACTTTAATAATTGTTCTCCAGTTAGCACTCCTATTGATTCTAGTCTTAAGCTAGTATCTAGTAAAGGAGTTATAGTATCTCAACTTGAATTCTCAAGAGCGATTGGTAGCCTCATGTATGCCATGATAAGCACTAGGCCAGATATAGCCTATGATGTTGGTAAGCTTAGTAGGTTTACTAGCAAACCAAGTTCACAACATTGGCAAGCTTTAAGCCGAGTGTTCAAGTACTTAAAAGGAACCATGGATTATGGTTTGACTTATACTGGATTTCCTTCGGTTCTTGAAGGTCATTCGGATGCAAGTTGGATTTGTGATAAAGAAGATCATTCTTTCACGAGTGGTTGGGTATTCCTTCTTGGGGGAGGTGCTATTTCTTAGGCATAAAAAAACAGAGTTGCATTTCTAACTCAATAATGGAATCTGAGTTTGTAGCATTATCAGTTGCTGGTAAAGAAGCTGAATGGCTAAGAAATCTGATTTATGAAATTCCATTGTGGCCTAAACCGATATCTCCCTTATCTATTAGATGTGATAGTGAGTCTGCCTTGGCTAATGCATATAGAGAAGTGTACAAAGGCAAGTCTAGACACTTAGGTGTTAGACACAGCATGATTCGAGAGCTTATCATGCATGGTGTTATATCAGTGGAGTTTATAAGAACTCAACATAATTTAGCCGATCATTTGACGAAAGGGTTGAGAAGAGATCTTGTGTACAAATCGGCTATAGGGGTGGGATTAAAGTCCATCTAAAATTTCTCATGTTGAGATACCCAATTCCCATCTAATATGACATTAGATGTTGAATTCAATGCGGAATGCTTAATATCTAGAGATTGGAACACATTAATAGTATCATCCCAAGGTATGTGTTTAGACCTGCAAGTTGAGGAGGTTGAAGTTTATCTTCTTAATAGTTCTTTTGAAAAATTGCATATGCAGGTGCAAGAATAAAAGAGCTACTTATGTGAGCATGAAGTTTAGCCGCTTCAAGAAGTTAGGACTTGACTTTATTATGCTTATGAAGGATTAGGACACAAGGCTAGTAAAAGATAGTGTCAAGTGAGAACATTTGAGAATGTAAATTTATGTGTATATTATCTTCATGTATTCATTATGAATAACAGAGGTTCAATCAGTTGTGATACCTTGATATTCGAATATCTGGAATGTGTAATATACTAATATGAAATTCAATCATCGTGATATTTCATTTATGCATAAATTTGTTGTTTGTTGTGATTTTGTTTAGTTAATCATGGATTACGCTAAAATGGGGGAGGATTGTTAGATATTTTAGTGTAATTGGATTAACTAGTTGACCAATGTGATTGTAATATTTCATCATACAAGTCGGGAGAGTGCGGAGTGCATGCTTGTTTGAGTTTATTATGATTTTCGGTATTGGCGGGGGTTCGTGTTAATGTGAAAAGACATGTCTTTTAGACACAACCGCATACCTCAAAGGATGTGTCTTAGGACATGTCTTTTGGATATGTATGGATGTGTCTTAGGACATGTCTTTTGGACATGTATGGATGTGTCTTAGGACATGTCTTTTGGACATGTATGGACGTGTCTTAGGACATGTCTTTTGGACACCTATATAATACTTGCAACATATTTGGTCATTGATATAGAAAAAATAAAAGGTTGGTTGTTGAATTCACACAAAATACATCATTCTCTGTTCTTATATTTTGATTTTATCCGGTTGAAAAGTTTGGATAACCACCAAATTATTTCAATCTGAAATTGTTTGTCAAGACTTCAGAATAATCCAAGTTATCCTCAATTTTTCTACAACAATGGGTATAACGGCCCATTCTTTAGGGGCCGAAAGATCATTAAGTCAACACGGTATTGGTTACCCTATTACGGCAGGCAAATAACTTAACTTCGACACATATCTAAATCCTAGAAATGTTTGATTCTGAAAATACTGATATTATTCTTATGTTCTTAATTTTCTAAAAGCATAACTGAATGGTTCATTAATGAATATGATTTGGCATACTTATGAACATAAACAGGGTCCACGGCAGATAAAAGATAAGAGCGCATCCAGTTCCAAGCATAATAAACAGAGCCAAAGTAAATTCATTTTTTTTAAAAATATCTGCTATCAGAATCTAAAGTGAGGAATTTTGGGTGCTCCTAATTGAGATTGAAAAACAAGCTCAAGCATCAGGATAATCAACCTTGTGAGAACCCTCAACCATTTTTGAATAAACTTTAACGACACAAGAGGACACATGTTACTCCCGTGCTGGCACAGATGAAGGCCGTGTATGGTGATCTCCAGCAGTTTGTGAGGGTATATTGGGCTGTTGAACTTGAGGCCCTGCCTGGTGAACACGGGGCTGTTGGGGCCCTGCCTGATGTGCACTGGGCTTGTGGGGGGTGCATGAGGCTGATAAGGGGGTTGTGGGTATTGTTGCTAAGTTTGAGGGGAATTGCTTTGATAATTAAGGGGGTTGAGGTTACCCATATTGGGGGTAAGAAGGCTGGTAAAACTGACTTTGAGGAGGTGACATACCCAAGTAAGGTGGATAATGTAGCACTTGCTGCTTCTCTGAACCACTCCTTTTTTCAGTTGACCAACTAGAAGCTCCTTTTTGGGATGGAATCACTGTTCCCATACTTTGAGGATCCATTGAAGGATAAAGTTGCCTCCCCTGTGGCTGTGGAGGCTGTTGTGGTGGAATATTAGAATAATACTTAGGTTGTGTGGGCTGGTCTGGATAGCCTGGTTGCTCAATAACATGATTTTGGTGTTGTGATATAAAAGCTCTTGGCAGAAATCCACTTTGAATCACTGCTTGCCTTGCTTCATCAGAGGCTTCGGATTAAGGTTTTGCTGCTTGAAGCCTACCCCACATCAGCTTCAGCCTCAGACCTTTTATGGCCAGCTTGTTGGAGAGTTCTTCGGATGCCTTTGCTGGACCTTCTCTGGTCCTGTACGTAACAAAAGCACAAGCTCGTGATAGCATAATTTTTATAGTCTCAATTTCACCATGAGCATAGAAGTTGTCCCTCAAGTCCTGATCACTGATTCTTGATCAAGGCCCCCCACAAAAAGGGTTCTAAGGCTCTCTCATCAGGAGGTTCTAATGAGAGCATCTCACCTGTCTTGTCGAGTAGCTTCATTGCAACCGGATCATTGATCCTGATTTCATAACAAAAAAAGTTTAATATAGATAATGTACTCAAACAACACAGTACATGTAGGTAACAAAAAATTACTGTAAATTTCTTAATAGATTGTACAAAAGAGGATGATAAAGCTAAAACAGATTAACAAAGTTTACATGTAAGAAATTTAAATTTTTATTGGACTCTCGACACCCAAGTCCTAGATGATGTCCCTTATACACGAACATGACATATGAAGCTAACCACGAACCAGTAAGCTCATAAGGCTCCCAAAACCTCCTAGACTTTTTGAGCATGCCACTTAAAGATTCATAATCCAAACACACACATAATCACGGTCCAATTTGTTACTTGTCGAAAATATATCATAACGTGTCCTTCCTGAGAAAATATAATCACTCTGAGGCACCGCAAATGGCTCTATTATATGATCATCGAAAAAAATTAATATGATAAAAATGTTATAATATAATTCTTGCAGGGAGTTAATTGCACTTTGCAAAATCATCTTTCATTTAAAATCAAAATAGTATACCTATTTTGCAAAATATAATTTACAACCCTTAACTTTCATTATCAACTACAACATGTATCCTTGCCGTTATAAAATTGAAATTGAAATTGAGATGTTAATATTAATAATTAAAATTTCAAATTAATTAAAATATTTATTTTAATGTATTTTTTACATGAAAAAAATTATAGCTGTTTTCTATTAGTAATACTCTAAATTAATCATAATGCTAAATACTTAAAAATATATTTATTACGCAAAATATATGTTTATATATATGATCATAAAGTTTCTAAATATATCTATATTTTAAAATTTTAAAAATTATACTGAGTAATAAAATAATTGACATTAATATTATTTTTATAATTTAAAATTCTAAATTTTAGTTTATTTAAAAAAAAATTAAGATTATTATTTAAATATATTGCTGAATTTCAATTTTACCCATTTTTAACAAAATGGTTAGGGATGCATATTGTGTTTGATGTCTAAATTTAGGTGTTGCAAACTGTATTTTTGAAAGTAAGTATATAGTTTTGTTATTAAATGTAGGGGTTGTAAAATGCAATTAAACGGTGACAAACATACTCTGACTTCAGAAATTACTTACCCTACGGTCATGCTCCTCCGCAAAGTATTCCCCCTATACATCACTCTTCTTAATGGAATCATTAAAATTGACATTCTAAAAGAACGTCTCTTACAAGTTGCAACATGAGTGATTGATTGCATGCATCTATTGGTTAATACACAATACACTATCATTTCAGCTCAGCATTACATGATGAGCTCAATACCACGCTCAGCACCACCAGCTGTGTATTTAACAGAATGCCACATTGGCATAACAGAATTAGAACCTGCACATAGAGAGTTAGCTGTATATATATAGTAGTAGTCATAACTTGTAGAGTAAGAAAACAGATTGTCACATTCTCTGTAAACATTACTTCTTCTTTTAGTAATACAACTTTAGTTTTTTCTTCTTGATTACTGATTGTTGATGATGAAAGTCTTAATGTTCATCTTATCTACTGGTTAAATAGATGAAACTTACATGGTATCAGAGTGTAATTGATCATTTGTCGCTGATTTCTATGCCGGAGTGATCATCGGAGAATTTTTCGCAATAATCGTTGAAGATTTGTTGATCTCTATAGTAGTTGAACTGATCGAGCATCTAAAGCAGGTGTTTCTTGATTCAATCTCTGGTTATCGATTTATTTTGTTGGTGATTGATATTTCTAATCTTGCTCAGAACGTTCAGTTAATCATTTCTTTATCTGTTGATTCATCGATCTATGATGAAGATTTCTTTATTCTGAATTCGTTGATTTGTGGAAGATAATTTTTGTTGATCTGAAATCTTCTTGTTGTTGCCGTTTCTTGACTTCTTGAAAACTGTTTCTGAGTAATTTCTAAGATTGAATTGTATTGAGACAAATCTGTTGAAAATTATGGCTTCAGATTCTACACAAACAAATCAGGTTCAGACTAATCAAGATCCTTCGAGTATATACTACATTCACCCTTCAGATCCCTGTACTAATCAGCTTGTTTCCGTTAAATTCAACGGTGAAGGTTTTAATAACTGGAAATGCAGTATGATGTTAACTTTGTCTGCTAAAAACATATTAGGCTTTGTGAATGGCATAATTAGTATGCCTGATGATGTTACTTCTGTTGAATATAAAGCATGGCAACGCTGCAATGATCTAGTGATTTCTTGGCTTTTGTTTAATTTGGATGAAAATATAGCCAGGAGTGTACTATTTCTTAAAACTACTAGGGCTATATGGAGAGATCTGGAGGAAATATTTGGATATGCGTCAATGCCTCAAATTTCTTCTTTGGAACAAAAATTAGCTGATCTTCATCAAGAGCAGCTTAGTGTTTCAGAATTCTACACAAAACTCAAAACTATATGGGATAGTCTGGATGATGCATACCCATTGCCAACCTGTACTTGTGAAAAATGCTCTTGTAATCTAACAGGTCGAATCCAAAAGATGCAGCAAGAACAACGAGTTTTACAATTTCTTATGAAGTTGAATGATAACTTCTCAGCTGTGAGAGGAAATATTCTAATGATGACACCAATGCTGAATGTGACACAGGCCTACAGATTAGTGGCTCAAGAGGAAAATCATAAAGAAATGTCTCAACAAGTAACTCATACTGATACTTTGGCTTTTGTTGCTGACAGAAGGAGATTTTCTAACAATTACTCTGGAGCCAAATTTCCACAACAGTACTCTAATCAACAACAATACTCTGCTCCCTCTTAGCAGTTCCAGACACAATCTATCAGAAAACCCGGGAGCTCCTATTACTGTACCAATTGTAAAATAAATGGTCATAGCATAGAAAGATGCTTTAAGATACATGGATTCCCACCAGGTTTTAAACCAAGAGAAAGAAAGGTTGCTGCATTCTCTCAGAATTCTCAAAATGTTCAGAATACATCTTTGTCAGATCACACTGTTGACAGTACTGATGGAAATATGATTTCTACTCCTACCAATGTTTCATTCAATTCTGCACCTCCTATCTCTATGGATCAATATAATTAGTTGATTGAATTGCTTGGCAAACAGAAATTTTTTGACAGAGATCAAGATACTCAAGGACAAAATGGACATGCACTACTTGCAGGTAAAATGTGTTTGTTGTCTTCTTTTACAAAAGAATGGTTTTTAGACAGTGGATCTACTGATCACATCAGTCCTTATCCAGATGATTTTTCAGTTCTTAATCCTGTGATTGATGCAAACAATTTCATAACCATACCGGATGGAAGTCAAATTAGAGTAACACATGTTGGTACTGTGGTTTTAAATGATAAAATCACATTGTCCAATGTACTTCTTGTCCCATCATTTCATTATAGATTGCTTTCTGTTCATAAAATCTGTGAAGATATGCATTCTAATGTCATTTTTTCTGCAACACAATGCCACCTTCAGGACCTCTCTCAGAAGCATCCACCACTTCTTCTTGGTGAACTTCACACTGGTTTATACACTGTTGCACCAAAAAAGGATGTCTCTACTGCTCATTTTTTTAGTTCTTCAGCTGCTGCACATCTCAGTATTTGAGATGACTCAAAACTCTGGCACCTCTGTTTGGGACACATTTCTTTCTCCAACTTAAAGTTGATTCAACCTCATTGCAAAGTAAAAGAAGATGTTGCAGACTCTCTTTGTCAAATTTGTCCTAGAGCAAAACAAACTAGGAATTCTTTTCCAATTAGTAGTATTAAAAGCACTACTATCTTTGAATTGCTACATGTCGATGTATGGGGACCTTATAAGGTCAAGAATCATAATCATTGTAACCAGTTTGTTACTATAGTTGACGATTATAGTCGTTATACTTGGGTACATTTGATCAAGTATAAATCTGAAGTCCCGTTTGTTATAGCCAAGTTCATTGCTTATGCTGAAAAACAGTTCTGCAGTAAGATTTTAGCTATATGATCAGACAATGCTAAAGAATTCACTGAAGGATATTTGAAATCAATTCTTCAATCCAAAGGGATAATACATCAAACCAGCTGCAGTTACACACCCCAGCAAAACGGGGTTGTGGAACGGAAGCATCGACATCTATTGGAAACAACCCGTGCTTTACAATATCAGTCCAATTTACCAAATCATTATTGGGGTGAGTCCATTTTATGTGCAACATACTTGATAAATAGGATGCCTCTTAAGAGTATTGGTAACACCACACCATACTTCAGACTCTTCAAAACAGATCCTTGCCTTGACAATTTACGTGTTTATGGCTGTTTGTGTTACGTGTCTACAATAAAACATGTCCGCACAAAATTTTCTCCCTATGCCAAACCTTGTGTTTTTATAGGTTATCCACTCTATCAGAAGGCATATAAAGTCCTAGATTTATCTACTTCTGAAATTATTGTGTCTCGCGATGTTACCTTTTATGAGCATCATTTTCCTTATCACATATTGTCTATCCAATCTAAATCTCAATATCTTTCGTCTACATTTCTTCCTACTAATACAACTGCAGTTCATACCTCACATTTTGAACCTGATGTTTTGGTTCATACATCTTCCGTTAGTCTTCTTGATACAGATTCTCATGACATTTCTTCTACCGATCATTCAGATACTACAAATACTAATCTTACTACTATTGTCAATGATGTTACCACTGATAGTTCTAACATCACTGATAATAGTGCTCATCCTGAAACTCGACAGTCCACTCGCATTAGAAAACAACCATCCTATCTTAACTCTATTCACTGTCATCTTGCCACTCTTCATACTCCAACTCACTGGTGTAATTTATTCAACTATTCTGATATGCCATCTTATCATAAAGCATTCCTTGTTCATCATGAGTCCATTCTTGAGCCTACTACTTATAAAGATGCATCTGCTAATCCTTTATGGGTCGATGCCATGGCCAAAGAAATAAAGGCACTAAATGATAATCACACATGGGATCTCGTTGATTTGCCATTAGGGAAGAAACCCATTGGATGTAAATAGGTTTATAAAACAAAACTCCATACTGATGGCTCTCTAGAACGTTGCAAAGCCCACTTAGTTGCAAAGGGGTTCACTCAACAAAACGGAATAGATTATGAGGAAATATTCTCTCCAGTCATAAAAATGAGCTCTATTCGATGTTTAATTTCCCTTGCTGCCAGTCGTAGGTGGACATTATATCAACTGGACGTGAACAACGCCTTTCTTCATGGCGACCTTACTGAGGAAGTTTATATGAAAGTGCCCCCAAGTGTTCCACATAAGGCTAATCAGGTTTGTCGATTACGAAAATCTCTTTACGGTTTGAAGCAAGCATCCCGTAAATGGTTTGAACAACTGATCAGTGAATTAATTTCTTTGGGGTATGTCCAGTCGAAAAATGATTATAGTATGTTTATCAAACGTACTACATATGCTATTACCATTGTTGCTGTTTACGTTGACGACATTATTGTCACTGGTAATAGTTCACAAATAATTGAGGACCTCAAGTCTCATTTACATCACATATTTAGCATTAAAGACTTGGGTATTCTTCATTATTTTCTGGGCATTGAGGTAGGTTATGTTATAAATGGCATCATTCTAAGCCAAAGAAAATTTACTCGGGATATTTTAAAGGATTGCACCTTTGATATTTCTAAACCAGCTGTGACACCATTGCCTTTACATTTGAAACTCTCAGCTACAGAAGGTCCTTTATATTCTAAACCTGAGTTTTATCATTCTCTTGTGGGTAAGCTGAATTATTTAACCAACACCCGTCCAGATCTTTCATACACTGTTCAGACTCTAAGCCAATATATGCAGAATCCTCGAATACCACATTTTGATGCTCTTTGCCACACTATTTGATATGTTGCTAATACAGTTGGTCAAGGAATATTGCTCAATGCTGCAGATTCACTTACTCTCCAAGCCTTTTCAGACTCTGACTGGGCTTCATGTGTTGATTCCAGGAAATCTATAACAGGTTACATCATGCTATTTGGAAATTCACCTGTCTCATGGAAATCGAAAAAGCAATCTACAGTGTCCCGTTCTTCTGCAGAGGCCGAATATCGTGCCATGACTTCTTCTGCTTCTGAAGTAACCTGACTGGTTCGTTTACTTGAAGAACTTGGATTTACTAATTTAAAGCCTATCACACTTCACTGTGATAATCAGTCCGCCTTATACATTGCAAAAAATCCGGTCTTTCACGAACGCACTAAACACATCGAGCTTGATTGCCACTTTACTCGAGATAAAGTCTTGGAAGGTCTATTACAACTCTCTTATCTACCTACTCAACACCAACTTGCTGACGTTCTTACTAAAGTATTACCATCTCCTTAGTTTAAGGATTTGATGTCCAAGCTGGGCATGTCTCCATCTCTGCTTTCTTCATCTCCTCAGTTTAAGGATTTGCTGATTTCATCTCCCAGCTTGAGGGGGGGGGGTATTGGTTAATACACAATACACTATCATTTCAGCTCAGCATTACATGATGAGCTCAGCATCACACTCAGCACCACCAGCTGTGTATTTAACAGAATGCCACGTTGGCATAACAGAATTAGAACCTGCACATAGAGAGTTAGCTGCATATATATAGTAGTAGTCATAACTTATAGAGTAAGAAAACAGATTGTAGATAGATACACATTCTCTGTAAACATTACTTCTTCTTTTAGTAATACAACTTTAGTTTTTTCTTCTTGATTACTGATTGTTGATGATGAAAGTCTTAATGTTCATCTTATCTACTGGTTAAATAGATGAAACTTACAGCATCATGCATGAGTTTACAGTTACTTATTGAGCTTACTTAACACCTCACCAATTCTAATTTACATGTCATAGAATTATAGTCGGTAAATGAAAAGTTAAAACTTCTCCAGATATAGCCAAACTATCTTGTCTATGTTATCGCTTAATCAAATACTAGTAAGATCTTATATACACAGACATTAGACGATCAGATGAGATGTCAAACGGATTAAGCTAAGAAGTAAAACCCATGGGTTGCAGCAGTAGTGTAGCAAAACAGAAATCCGATTAGTGCTAAAATAATGCGTGGTTAGAAGCTCTAAAACTGAGGCATGCTTTATCTCCCAGGAATGACTCGCATATGATTGAAAGTCTGACCACAAATCAATTATACTTAAATTATATCAATGATATTTGATTTTAGCATATTATGCGTGACTTCTCTACACTATCCTCTCTCACAAGAACAACAGAAAAGAAAGACGAAGTCACTCTTAGTGGCAATTCAGAAATTTAGAAATGGGGTACAAATTGTACCAAGAGAAAAAGAAAAAAATTGCACAGAAAAGAGATGGAGCAAGTTTATCAAATATTTTATCAAATATCATATGGGACATATTTATATATGCACGATATCATTGTATATTTAGGAAGATTGCTATTTATCATGTGACATTTGAAAATTTTGGAAAATTTTTGTGAAGAAGCTACCATTTCTCTATTTAACCACCTTATCAAATACTAACAGTTTTATTTTTAGCCTACTAGTTTTTATGGATTGGAAATAATGTATTATAACATCATTATTTTTTATTATTTATTTAATAAAATTTAGATGATGTGATTTGATAATAATTATACATATACATATATATTTACAAAAAGATCTAACAGTTCATATTAAATTAACAGTACATGGAACATAACTATAAAAAAATTGAATAAAATTTTCATTGCACATATTATATAATAAAGATATAATTTGGTTTTTCTATTTAAATGTATTTAAATTTGAAAAAAATTATTATTAAATTAACATATATAATATTAGTATTATTTCTACATGTATTTACGAAATATAATTATTTTTAATTTAAAAGATAATTTTTATCCCGGTTCAATAGTATACAAATCACATTTATTTATTTTCTTATTCCGAGAAATATTATACTATTCAAATCTAATTAATTATATATATTTAGTTTGATTTTAATTTTATTTAAAACTGAATAAATAAATAATTTTGTTTAAATCAGATGGATACTATATATATTTAGTTTGATTTATAATGAATTGTAAATATTATTTTGTTTTAGCACGGTACTATTATTCCGATCGACGAAAATTCAATTAGATAATATAATTTTTTAAGCAGACGAGTTATTATTTTATTTTAGCCTGAAATCCATTACACCGACTAAATTCAACTTATTATACTTACTTTGATTTTAAATTTATTTCAATCTCGACCAAAAGTATAATTTTGTTTAGTTAAGATGAATATTATATATTACTTTGTTTTATTTCAATACAATTACACCGACGAACGAAATATCTCCATTTAAATTATGAAAAAATAACATGAATAACATATATACAAATGTAATCTCGTGTATTACATTAACCCGAGTACTATATAAACCCAAATACGATTCCGACTAACGAACTACTAAATTTTTAATGTTTCAGGGATGAATGTTTTATTTTTTATTTAACAAATGTTTATTAATTTAAAATAGTTTAAAAAAATCAAATTAAAATTCAGACAAATAAAAAAATTTACCGAGTTTCGTTTAATTTAATCTCGGCTTTATATTGAATTTAATAAATCAGATTTTGACGATTTTACAGTCCACGCGAAGACAAATTATTATTTAGTGATAGTTTAAAAATTCTGTAAACAAAATATTATCCAGAATTTGAAGACAAAAAATAATTACGAATTTTACATTATTATTCTATCCAGTTTAGGATACCTACTTCTATTTTGTTAAATCATTGAAAGTGTAGGAATTTATATTCAATATATATTCAAATTACTTTTGACCAAATTTTGATATCCAATTTCATAACTCTAACACTATTCTTTATAAAGAAATCATTATATGAAGGGTAATTAAGTAATTTAATAAAGTATTGTACAAACCAAATTTTGAATATTTCGTTTGTATATAAAATAATATTGATAGATTGTTAACACAATAGGTTTTGTTTTGTTTATAACGTTTAAATAATAATAAAATATTAATTTTTAAATATTTCTGGTTATCGTAACTAATTTTACTGGAGTAAAATTTGAAGAATTTTTAATTTATATTAATTTCATTAAATATTTTTATTTAACTAACAAAACATTATCTAAACTAGGGACTTTTGCCCGCGCTACGCAAACTTGTTATCCAATAATTTATTAAACGTAAATTATTATATAAATGAAAAAAATGGTATATCGTATTTCAAGATATTGAACTCTTAATTATATTAACGAACAAATAAAAATACATAAAAATGCACCAAAAAATATAAATCGGCACTTTCAAACAAAAATATAGGATCCTTTTGATTAAAATCTCAAATCAGTGTCAGGATTATATTCGTCACAAAGATTTCAGCGTTAAGGAATTGACAATTATAAGAAGTGAACTTAGTACCAATCTGAATGCTTTGTTAATTAATATAACACATACATTACCTCAATTATGATGCATAACATGTATAGTTAGTGTTGGGAAAATATGGTAGTAACTTGGATTTTTCTGAAGTCGTGTGAACACTTTCAGATTGAAGTTATTTGTGGTTCACCAAATAAATCAATCGGATAAAGTCAGAAATTCTGCAAGAAGAGGGAATGTGTTTTTGTTGTGAATTTCAAGAAAATGAACCAACCCTAAAATTGATCAATGCAACACCTATATATGGATGTCAGCAGATGTGTCTTTTGCCAACAGACACATCTCAGTCTTTTGCCAATAGACATATCTCAGTCTAACAGTCATGGTTAAAACTAACACATATCTTATTTCAACAGGTGTGACTGCTGCCAATGGACATGTCTCATAAATAATAATACCAAAATCACAATAAACTCGAACAAAGCGTGCACTCCGCACTCTCCCGACTTGTTCAATTTAATATTATGATTATATTGATCAACTAGTCAATCCAATTACACTAAAATATCCAACAATCCTCCCCCATTTTAGCATAATCCATGATTAACTAAAATAAATTCACAACAAACAACAAACTCATGCATAAATAAAATATCATGCCGATTGAATTTCATATTAGTATATTACACATTCCATATATTCGAATATCAAGGTATCACTATGGATTGAACTTCTACTATTCATAGAGAATACACGAAGATAATATACACATAAATTTACATTCTCAAATTATTCTTACTTGACACTATCTTTTACTAGCCTTGTGTCCTAATCCTTCATAAGCATATAAAAGCTAATTCCTAGCTTCTTGAAGCGGGTAAACTTCATGCTCAAATAGGTAGTTCTTTTACTCCCGCACCTGTATATGCAATTTTTCAAAAGAACTATTAAGAAGATAAGCTTCAACCTCCTCAACTTGCGGGTCTGAACACATACCTTGGGATGATACTTCTAATGTGTTCCAATCTCTAGATGTTAAGCTTTTCACATTGAATTCAGCACCTAATGTAATATTAGGCGAGAATTGGGTTTCTCAACATGAGAGACTTTTAGATGGACTTCAATCCCATCCCCACAGCCGACTTGTGCACAAGATCTCTACTCAACCCTTTGGTTAGATGATCAGCTAAATTATGTTGAGTTCTTATAAACTCCACTGATATAACACCATGCGTGATAAGCTCACAAATCATGCTGTGTCTAACACCTAAGTGTCTAGACTTGCCTTTGAACACTTGTCTATAAGCATTAGCCAAGGCAGACTCACTATCACATCTGATAGATATGTGTGATATCGGTTTAGGCCACAATGGAATCTCATAAATCAGATTTCTTAGCCATTCAGCTTCTTTACCAGCCGCTGATAATGCCACAAATTCAGATTCCATCGTTGAATCAGTAATGCAACTCTATTTCTTTGATGTACAAGAGATAGCACCTCCTCCTAGAAGGAATACCCAACCACTTGTGGAAGAATGATCTTTCTTATTGGAAATCCAACTTGCATCTGAATGACCTTCAATAACCGAAGGAAATCCAGTATATATCAAACCATAATCCATGGTTCCTTTCAAGTACTTGAACACTCGACTTAAGACTTGCCAATGATGTGAACTTGGTTTGCTTGTATACCTACTAAGCTTTCCAACAACAAAGGCAATATCTGGCCTAATGCTTATCATGGCATACATAAGACTACCAATAGCCCTTGAGTATTCAAGTTGAGATACTGCCGCACCCTTATTAGGTAGGAGTTTAATACTAGGATCAAGAGGAGTGCTAACAGGAGAACAATCCTCAAAGTTAAATCTTTTCAAAATCTTCTCAATATAATGAGAATGAGAAATTGAAATACCATTATTCTCATGCTTGATCTTTATACCAAGAATCACCTCAGCCTCCCCCATGTCTTTCATATCAAAATTAGATGACAAGAACCTTTTTGTTTTATTCACTTGATTTTGGTTAGTACCAAAAATCAACATGTCATCCACATATGAACAAATTATAACTCCTTTACCAGAAGCATCAAATTTGCTATATACACACTTGTCTGCTTGTTTAAGAAAATAACCATTAGGCAAGACCACATTATCAAATTTATCATGCCAATCCTTCGGTGCTGGTTTTAGACCATAAAGTGATTTCTTCAACTTACACACCTTGTTATCATAACCAGGCATAACAAACCCTTCGGGTTGTTTCATATAAATCTCTTCATCTAACTCACCATTCAAGAATGCAGTTTTCACATCCATTTGATGTATGACAAGGTTGTGTATAGCAGTAAGTGCTATTAACAACCTAATAGTGGAAGTCCTAGCAACAGGAGCATAAGTATCAAAATAATCAATCCTTTCTTTTTGTCTAAAGCCTTGGATAACCAATCTAGCTTTAAACTTATCTATTGTACCGTCCACCTTCATTTTCCTTTTGAAGATCCATCTGTTTCCCAATGCTTTACAGCCAGAGGGCAGATCACTCAATTCCCATGTAATAACCCCAAATTTTTGGAAATTTTTGAAACCCTTATGAATAGTGATTTTGCAGATTATGCTGAATGAGAAAACTTTTCATGCCACACTATGTAGGGGTTCTGTTATTGATCTTCTGGGATATTATTAGTACTCTATGTGATATATAAGTGTATGTAAAGATCGTCAGAATCCAATTCTGAACACTTTGATTTTTCCCAGAAATCCACTAGATACGGAAAGAATTGAGTATAAGGTAACAGAATAAAAAGGATTTAAATTAAAGGATTATAAGAGAGGATCATAAAAGGAATACAATATATTGAGAAAGGTTAAGGGAACCTAAGTCATAAGATCCCGGGTATGATCCCTCAAACGATAAATGAAAACAAAAGTTAAGCGAACCGTATAACAGATCAGCGGTCATTAGGCAAACAATTAGGAAGTTAATCAAAGAGATTAGAGGGGATAATGTCATCCAACCAATGGGAAGAGGACAAAGAGGGAATGATGACACCACATGATGACATAAGCATGACATAGGGAGGAAGGAGATGTGGTTGGTTTATAACCACACAAAGACAAGGTTATTAAGGTAATTAACCAAAAACAAAACAAATCAATAATCAACCAACCAAGCCAAACATTACATTTTCACCAAACAAAACACAAAACCCTCCATTTCTTCATGAAGCTCTCGGCTTCTTTCTTAGCAAAATGAAGATCCAAGCTCCACCACTTACTATTTAGCAAGGTATTTATCTAAGCTTCCCCATGGATAGTTACATACTTCCTATAAGTTTAAGCTTCTAATTCCAAGCCAATCTTTTTCTATAAATCATGGAAGAAGATGGTGAATAGTACTTTCTTGAAATTAATTTTTGTGTTCTTGATTTCTTTGAAAGAACAAGCTTGTAGGAGGTTAGATTAAGGCTTCCATGGGCATTTCAAGGATCTTTCATGGATTAAAAGCTCCAAGGAAGGTATAAACTCCAAACCCTAGCTTTGGTTTTGAGTAATTAGGAATGAATATGATTGATATAGTATATGTGAAGCATGAGGCCTGTTTGTTTAAAGTTTGGTTGAGTTTGTAGAGATTAGTTGGTTTTGTGGTAATTTTGGAGTTGTAAATCTTGTTAATTAGTTAAAGAACTTAAGTAAAGCTTTTAGTTCATGTGGGGAATAAGTATAAATTGTTAATGTTGAGTTGTTGGGGCTGTTATGATGTAGTATGGATGGAGTTTTGATTTGGTTGTGATTGTGGATTGAATTGTGATGGTTTTGGAATGGTTTAAATTTGGGAAATCGCGTAAATATAGTCGTCGTAATGTCCGATTTACTTTAGACTGTTTTTGTTCTTAACATCAGAACCCTTGAACTCACTGCTAGGTTTTGACCTTTGCCATGTTTAGATATTTCATGTTACGAGCTTCGTTTTGATATGTGGTTCGTTGGATTCCGATGAACGGTTTAGGAGAAACGGCCGTTTTAAGTAACGACATTTCGCGAACGAACCCTTACCCCTCGCCTTACTTTGAAACATAGGTTAAAGACCTTAAAAGACTAATTAAAGTATGAAACATTTATGTAAGGTGTAATAGGCAGTTGGTAAGACACTCGCGAAGGAATCGCCTTAAAACTCGTAATGGTTAAATTATTAAAAATGGTGGAGCCGAGGGTACTCGAGTGACTTAAGAGAATCAGTAAGCGCAAAACGAGCGTTAGAGTCTGAGTTGGTTAGAGTATAGATTTACAAGTGACTTTGGTTTAATTCCAACTTACTTGTTGATTATAGGTTACCAGACTCGTCCCGAGCCATTCGTAACCCTCAGTCGCTCAGGCAAGTTTTCTACCCGTTATACTGTTGCTGTGATGTATATATGTATATGCATTATCTTGTGATAGATGCATGTTGGTTAATTAGCAAATTTTGCGATATATTGAAGCATGCTGATATGGTATATATATGCATGCCTGTTTCGTATTCTTGCCATATAAATCTGTTGGTTCAGTTGATAATACCTATGCTAGAGAATAGCGGTAATTTGCATATACCCTTAGTATATGGACCCAAAGGTGAAAACATTTTCTAAAACCGGGAGTCGAGGATCCCGAGTAGATTTTATATATATATATATTTATATATATATATGGTTATAGTTTTCAAAACTATTAATCGAATAAGGTTTATTTGATAACTTTATTTTATTAATGAATATTATCTTCAATATTCATTCGAGGACTTATGACTCCTTTATATTATTTATTGAATATTACTTGGATATTTATTTGAGGATGTATGACTCCTTTATTTTATTTAATGAATATTATTTATAATATTCATTCGAGGTATTATGACTCAGCTTATTTTATTTATTGAATATTATTTGAATATTCATTTGAGGATCTATGACTTCGATTATTTGCTGAGATATATTCTTTATTTTATTAAAGAATAAGGTGTCGATAATCAAACTCACTTTTGATTATTCAAATAAAGATAGTACTTTCGTATAGGTATATCTTTGGTTATTTAATATTCATTTCAAGTATAAGTTTTAAAACTTCTACTTCAATTATTTTTATAAAGATTTTTCTTTATGGAAATATTATTTAAATAATAATATTCAGATATTTTCTAATATATTGGGACAGATTTATTTTGTTAAATCAGCATCACTCCAAACATTCATAAAAATGTTTTGCGAGTCTTCAAAATGATTTTTAAAAGTTAGAGCGGATCCCAAAACTCATTTTTATATTTAAGATCCTCCTTTCGAAGGGGATTTAAAACTCGCTCAAAACCTGAGGGATCCGACTCTGTGGTGTGTTTTATATTCGCAACAAGGTTGCTGTTTTGTTAAATGAATCGATTACTTACCCAACACTCAGGAAGTAAAATTCTTGGAACAAGTTAATCCATTAACAGGCATCGCCTGGGAAATATCGGTGAGTTCTCCTTTCCAACTAGATACGACTTCTTGGTGGAGCCGTATCAACAAGTTTCTACTTGGGGAAAGGGGGAACGAGCTTTACGTTTCAGAGTCATGGATTTCATCTGAACTAGGAGTGGCGTAAGTGGTCGAGTGGCGCTGGCCCAACCTTATTATATTGGCCCAAATGGCCTGGAAGTTCCGCTAAGGCGGTCCATTCCTTAGGAGTTCAGTGTTCGGTTGACAAGTAAATCCAGCAGGTTCTCCTCTACATGTAGAAAATGGTGGGGTTGCACTACTACGACTGATCATCGTAAGTGGTGTTCCTGGCGCGGCAAACTCCCGTAATGAGTTCATCATCCAATTGGATATTTCTGCAACACTACCCAGAGCACTTAGATAGAAAGGCTACGGTTGGGCGATTGTTGAGTGTTGGCAGGGTCAAGTTTTCAAAATGATGTTTGCATCAAATGAAGTATCTCATAACTTCATTTTATTTTGATGATATTTTAAAGGTTGAATCTATTCAAGTATTATCTTGTAGTCTCATCTATGTGATGAACTTTTGAACTAATTATAACTTGAACGGTGGTAGTTCAAGTAGTATTTGGAAAAGATATAAGTATATTGGAGTATTTTGTAACTTCATCTTTTAAACTTATATCTAGTAAATGATTATCTTATGCATGACAAAGATTTTCAGAAAAACGTTGAGACAAGGTTAGATATATGAGATCACCTTGCAACGGTATTTTTATATAGTTATACACTGGAACTCTGTGTGTATTATGCATGGAAGAGGACTTCCAATATTTTGAAAAGTATATATGTATATATATATATACTGAATATTTTGCGACTTCATCGCATTAGGATATCAACTTGGTTCATTTCTTCTTAACCAAGACTTTCATGAGTACTATGAGAAGGCTCATATATTGTTAATCATTATACATATTATTTTGGTGGGCTTGCTGCTCACCCTTGGTTTCTTCTTTCATGACACAACATCAGATAGACAAGATGAACAGGACCAAGCTCCCAATTCGCGAGCGGATAGGAAACGTTCCACAGTTTCCTATGAGGATTGATGTCGCTGTAGCTGAGGTAGGAACTACCAATAGGCTAGGCTTCAACTTTTGATGTACCAAACATATGTATAATATGAATTGTAATAATGGCAAAGAAAATGTAAGTTTATTCAGAAAACCTTTTAAGGTGTATTGGCAGATAATTGTGGAATAAAATGACTTGTGATTATTTTTGGATGTTCATCTCTGAGACTATAACGTGTGGTATGTGTGTTTATTGTGGGGTCACAGTACAGAGTAGTTGATTAATTATTAAGATTGGGTGTTATTAAGGGAAATGGAACTCGTGACAACCCGGATCCCCGACCCCGGATTTGGGGGTGTTACAGAAGTGGTATTAGAGCTAAGCGTTATAAACCTCAGAGATGATGTGACGTTAAGATAATAAGTTCACTAAGATAATAAGAACTCTTGCCAAGTTCATAGTCGGACTACTTAATGTAGTACTGAAAGTTAAAACCCTTATGGGAACCCTTATAAATATCGTGATAGAAGCGTAGTTCGTTATCGTATATGGTAGCGGGACACCGAACCCTGAGGTTGAGGAGTAACAACGCGATGATGTTTTATTACTAATTGGAGATCGGATTGTGGATCCGATAGAGCGTCCTAACGCAGGACCGGATGATGTTGATATTGAGGATGTAGCGATTGAGGATGTTGTCCTAGAAGGGATAGTTGCTGAGGAGGATCACGTGGAGGATCCTGACAAGAATGAATAAAGAACCACTGATGAATTGATGACCATGGTTAGGTCGACTACCAGAGGTAGGATTGGTCGATCACTACCGGAGGTTCGTTCAAGTTTGTAAAGATAGTAGACCCCTTTAACGCGGCTTACTCGTAAGACTGAGAAGTTCGAATGGTCAGAGAAATACGAGAACAACTTTTAAGAACCGAAGCAAAGGTTGGTGACGTTCCCTATGTTGGCGTTACCGGATGAAAAATGAGATTTTGTGAAGTGTAGTGATGCTTTGCATAAGGAATTAGGGTGCTTCATATACAGCACAGCAAGGTAATCGCGTACGCGTCAAGACAATTGAGGTAATATGAAATTCGATATCCCCACCTATGAGCTTGGGCTCGTGGCAATAGTTTTGCCCTAAACATTGGAGGCACTACTGGTATGAATAGAAGTGCGAGATTTACACAAACCATAGGAGCTCTATTACATTTTTACGTAGAAAGAGCTCAACATACGCCAGAGGAGGCGGTTAGAGCTAATCAAGAATTATGATTGGGAGATTCTTTATCATTCGGGGAAAGCCAATGTGGTGGCTGATGCCCTTGGTAAAAAGGAGAGACTCAAGATGATAATGTCTTTGGGAGAGTTTATAAGAGATTTTGAGAAAATGGAAATAGAAGTGAAGGTAACCGGAGCCGGTACCGAAAAGCTGTTTGAGATCGCTATGCGGTTTGAATTATTGGAAAATTTATTATTATGACAAGAAAAAGTGATGAATGAAGGCAGAGAGCCAACAATTAGATAAAAGATTAATACCGAGAAAAATGATAAGGGAATAATGAGGTATTCCTATAGAAATTGAGTTCCAAACGTTCAAGAGCTTAAAGATGAGATCTTAGATGAAAGTCATAGTTCAAGGAATAAGATTTAGGGCAAACCCTGAACGTGATAGTCAGGGAGGTCACCATCAAGATAGAATGAACCCATAACATAATGAAGTGGAAAATGAGGATTTAAAATGTATAAAATAACCCCAACTATGGGAGAAGGATGAAACATTTCATACTAAGGAAATAGAAAGTCGAGTAAGGAAAGGAGACCCGAAACGGTACTCCTATACGACAATTTATGGACCTGTCTAGACAGAACTTAGATTATTATCCCCAACCACCACCCTGAGGAAACAATGCGGTGAGAAATTCTTTCAGGACCTTTAAGTCGCTAAGCTCTCCGAGTTCTAAGGAATAAGCTGACCCAGTCGAGGCAAGAGCCTGGCTAAAGGAAATATAGGAATCATTTGAGATTCTAAATGATTGACGAATCACAAAAGAGTGTTTTTGTCACTTACCCTCCTAAGAGAGAGACCACCCGCTGGTGAAAGGCCAAGGAAGGCACGGAGCAAGAGATTATAATAAACTGATTTAAGTTCAGTCAATTGTTTTCAGGAAAGTACTTCCCCAGGTTATGGAGATAGTGTAAAAGCTTTAGAGCCAGAACAAAGGCAGACGAGTATGATGAATTATGAATCTAAGTTGTAAAAGTTGTCAAGATTCGTTCTAAGGGCACGAATCCAGAATGACGGGATGTTTGAAATCAATGCTTATGTTGTGTTGGTTCATGAAATGATGATAAGAGAAAGGAAAATAAAAAGAAATTGAAGTGGAAAGGAATATAACGGCAATAGAGTTTGAGGAATGATAAGGGAGTTGGGTATGAGGAAACCCTAAAGACTCGTAGCAATAGAAATAGAAAAGTATGTAATCGTCAGGATGAGGGTGATTCACCATGAGTTAAAATTGATGGTTGAAGGCATAAGAGATACATATAGTTTACCCCATATAAGTTAGGAGGATTTGAGGAAACCTTGAGATAAATTGAAGGATAAATAATGAGACGCGGATAGACTGAGGAGACAAGGAAGTAAGAAATTAGGAAAATTGGATGAAGGAAGTGACCTTCAAGAAAGTGAAGTGTAAGACTGGTGGCTTTATACCCAGAAAGGGAGACGCCAGGTATGAAAGATATCCCAACATTGAGGTAACTGTTGAGATAAACAACAAAAGTAAATAAGGAATTATTAAGAAGAAGATCACGTTGAACACGACCAATATCTTCCAGAACATCCTTGTTATCGTTACCAAATTAGGCAAGAAAAGCGGATAACCGTTGTTATCTTTTGAAGGCCATATGGGTTGACCTCAGTTTGAATACAGATGTTATTGTGAAATTAGACATGTACTATCGAGGTGGGAATGATTGAATAAGACACCCTTATCAGAGATATATGACTTGATTTATCCATGGAAGGATGCATGTACCTTTTTAAAGGTAGGAAGTAAGGATAGAACATCGGTAACTTAAAATGAATCCTAGGGGAATGCATAAAGGTTGGCATTTCACCCTTAATAGGGACATTATGAGTTTTGACAGTATGATTTGGAAAGGGTTAAGGTAACAACAACCTTTAAGGATCAGTGGAGAAATTTTTCAGAAGTATATAGACAATGATTCTGGAATTAGTAAATGGTGTTTTGATATGCCCTGTATCTAGGGAATACAGGAGGAACGATTCAAGGATAACCTTAGAGGTTTTACAAGGAAAAAGGTAATATTCAAAATTCTCAAGAATAAAAATGTTGATAAAGGAAATGTGACGTAATTATAATGATGCCAAGTGGGGCACGTGTTAAACCACGAGAAAGTATGGATCGAACCAGTAAAGGTTGAAATTGTTCAGGGCAATTAGTACCTAAGATAAAAGATGTCCTAAGTATGATCGATAGTCAGTCGTGACAATGATTAACCTCTAAAGACTGAGGCAATAACTTATAGAAAAATGGTGATATTTTTTTTTACTCATCAGATTTTAAGGAAAACATCTTCACATAAGCAGTGATTGAAATGAGGTAGAAAATTTATTTGGAGGTGGTTAAAATGACATTGACTATAAGGAAAATTTTACTATCAGGAAAGGCCAAAGAGGTGGCCGATACTTTAAAGGTAAGAGGATAATTATAGGCGCTCGTGCCAGAGGAATACAGTGATAATGGTTGAAGCCGTCAAGGTTGTATTATGGTTTGGAAGATTGACATTCCTTCTGATGACTGTGCAATACCCAACCGTAATAGTAGTTGGTAAAGGTTTAATTCGTGTAATCGCCATAAGCGGGCTATCTATCTTAGAAGGTCCTATCTTGAGAATAATCCAGGACCATGTTTCAAAAAGGACTAAACGAACCTTTGAGTTAAGTCTTCTATTGAAGGCATATGATTAAGAATGGTATTAACCTGCTATCGTTGCTTTGATTGAAACTCTTCTGCAATTTTACTGCTTCATGTCATGAATGTACATCAGGATCTGGAGTGTTCTTCATGAATTATGATTGGTGGTTATGTTAATTCCTTAGAAGTATTCTATACGACATATATGGACTCCGTATGGTTAGATATTAAGATTTCATGGAAAGTGAATGATGACAGTAGGTCAGTGGTGGACCATAGTAAGGCAGCAATGATTCTGCGAGTAATGAGCTGATTACAACCATGAGAGTTGTATTGGAATGGATGTTGAGATTAAGTACCACTAATCGGGTCGTGGTAGTGTATAAGTTATCATTGATAGACTAATTAAGTAGAGTATCTACCTATTGAATATTTATTCCCTCTTATGAAAAGAGAGCCGTATTACTATACGAGGAAGGTTGCGGTGTAAGCATAGAATTCAAGTAACGATGATGTCTAGAATGAGATACCAGATTCGATTTTCGATATCGAGTGAGTTTCAAAGGTGATTGTGTATAAGCTCAAGGAAGAGCCTGGGTCCATAGAATGATGGACGGAATAGCAAAAAATATTTAGGCATGTGAAATACGGTGCTATAATACTTGATGTTGATATAAATACATATATGTTTTGTTCTCCTATGACAAACCTCTATAGTTCAGAGGTAGATTCCAAGCCAGATATTTTATGGCAATAAAATTTTTATGAATATACAATTCTCTTCAGTTCGTTCTTTTCTCTTCTTTTCATTTCATGTAAGCTGAGAAGAACAACCCTTCCAGAAGGGGAGGTATTGCCGAATGACTATCTATCTGTGTGATAGAAGCCTAGTAGGATACCATCTATTGTTTAATTGCTTGTCAAGTACTAAAGGCTGGCCACCTTCTGTACTAACTATGCGATATAACAAGTGTTCATGATCATAGTGATCTCTCAACAAATTCCTTTACTTCTATATGATTGATCAAGCTTCCAAAAATAGAAACAGCTGAAAAAGGAGTAGTAAAGTTATGGTGGTATTCGGAATGGAAACACATTCGTGATACTAAGGTTGACGTGGTTATTAAAAGGTTATAGAACGCTAACGAGCAAAAGTATAACCAGTATAATATTAGGAACGGAAGGTAGTAGCGATTACGAACTGGAAAAGAATGGGTATTAAGACGCCAAAGCTATAGTGCTAGAAGCTGTGATAAAATTCCATGTAATAGACTTGAAAGAATTTGGAATGATCACTTAACGCGGATTGAGTTATCTTACGATAATAGATCATATGTCAGGTATCGAGATGTCGTCTTAAGAGATTTTTGAGGGAAGACAATGTCGATCCCCCTTATGTTAGGATGAAGTTGTAGAGCGCAAGATGCTCAGACCAGTAGTGGTCCAAAGGACCAAGGATATAATAGATCTAATCAGAGGACGGCTGGTAGTAGCCCAAGATGGACATAAAAAGTATGTTGATTTGACACGAAAGGACAAAGAATAGGAAATAGGGGACCTAGTAATGTTAAAGGTATCCCTTGGAAAGGATTGATGAGGTTCAAAAAGGAAGGAAAGCTAAGCCGACGAATTGTTGGACCCTTTGAGGTATTAAGACGTATTGGGAAGTTAGCATATGAGCTAGCCCTACCCCCAAACATGTAGCAAGTCATGACGTGTTCCACGTATCAATGTTAAGAAAGTGTAATTCGGATGCCAGATAAATAGGGGCATATGAACGCATAGACATGCAACCCGACGTAACCTATATGGAGCAACCAGGAAGGGTTATAGAGTGAAAAGGAACAAGTGCTTTGGAGAAGGGCTATCAAACTAGGCAGAGTTTGATGGTAGGACCACAATGTGGGAAAATTTACTCGAGAGTTAGAAAGTGCAATGCTAAGAGAGTATCCCTATTCTTTTTCTATCTGATTCCGGGACGGAATCCTTTTAAGGAGGGGAGACTGTAATAACCCCAAATTTTGGGAAATTTTTGAAACCCTTATGAATAGTGATTTTGCAGATTATGCTGAATGAGAAAACTTTTCATGCCACACTATGTAGGGGTTCTGTTATTGATCTTCTGGGATATTATTAGTACTCTATGTGGTATATAAGTGTATGTAAAGATCGTCAGAATCCAATTCCGAACACTTTGATTTTTCCCGGAAATCCACTAGATACGGAAATAATTGAGTATAAGGTAACAGGATAAAAAGGATTTAAATTAAAGGATTATAAGAGAGGATCATAAAAGGAATACAATATATTGAGAAAGGTTAAGGGAACCTAAGTAATAAGATCCCGGGTATGATCCCTCAAACGATAAACGAAAACGAAAGTTAAGTGAACCGTATAACAGATCAGCGGTCATTAGGCAAACAATTAGGAAGTTAATCAAAGAGATTAGAGGGGATGATGTCATCCAACCAATGGGAAGAGGACAAAGAGGGAAGGATGACACCACATGATGACATAAGCATGACATAGGGAGGAAGGAGATGTGGTTGGTTTATAACCACACAAAGACAAGGTTATTAAGGTAATTAACCAAAAACAAAACAAATCAATAATCAACCAACCAAGCCAAACATTACATTTTCACCAAACAAAACACAAAACCCTCCATTTCTTCATGAAGCTCTCGGCTTCTTTCTTAGCAAAATGAAGATCCAAGCTCCACCACTTACTATTTAGCAAGGTATTTATCTAAGCTTCCCCATGGATAGTTACATACTTCCTATAAGTTTAAGCTTCTAATTCCAAGCCAATCTTTTTCTATAAATCATGGAAGAAGATGGTGAATAGTACTTTCTTGAAATTAATTTTTGTGTTCTTGATTTCTTTGAAAGAACAAGCTTGTAGGAGATTAGATTAAGGCTTCCATGGGCATTTCAAGGATCTTTCATGGATTAAAAGCTCCAAGGAAGGTATAAACTCCAAACCCTAGCTTTGGTTTTGAGTAATTAGGAATGAATATGATTGATATAGTATATGTGAAGCATGAGGCCTGTTTGTTTAAAGTTTGGTTGAGTTTGTAGAGATTAGTTGGTTTTGTGGTAATTTTGGAGTTGTAAATCTTGTTAATTAGTTAAAGAACTTAAGTAAAGCTTTTAGTTCATGTGGGGAATAAGTATAAATTGTTAATGTTGAGTTGTTGGGGCTGTTATGATGTAGTATGGATGGAGTTTTGATTTGGTTGTGATTGTGGATTGAATTGTGATGGTTTTGGAATGGTTTAAATTTGGGAAATCGCGTAAATATAGTCGTCGTAATGTCCGATTTACTTTAGACTGTTTTTGTTCTTAACATCAGAACCCTTGAACTCACTGCTAGGTTTTTACCTTTGCCATGTTTAGATATTTCATGTTACGAGCTTCGTTTTGATATGTGGTTCGTTGGATTCCGATGAACGGTTTAGGAGAAACGGCCGTTTTAAGTAACGACGTTTCGCGAATGAACCCTTACCCCTCGCCTTACTTTGAAACATAGGTTAAAGACCTTAAAGGACTAATTGAAGTATGAAACATTTATGTAAGGTGTAATAGGCAATTGGTAAGACAATCGCGAAGGAATCGCCTTAAAACTCGTAATGGTTAAATTATTAAAAATGGTAGAGTTGAGGGTACTCGAGTGACTTAAGAGAATCAGTAAGCGCAAAACGAGCGTTAGAGTCTGAGTTGGTTAGAGTATAGATTTACAAGTGACTTTGGTTTAATTCCAACTTACTTGTTGATTATAGGTTACCAGACTCGTCCCGAGCCATTCGTAACCCTCAGTCGCTCAGACAAGTTTTCTACCCGTTATACTGTTGCTGTGATGTATATATGTATATGCATTATCTTGTGATAGATGCATGTTGGTTAATTAGCAAATTTTGCGATATATTGAAGCATGCTGATATGGTATATATATGCATGCCTATTTCGTATTCTTGCCATATATATCTGTTGGTTCAGTTGATAATACCTATGCTAGAGAATAGCGGTAATTTGCATATACCCTTAGTATAGGGACCCAAAGGTGAAAACATTTTCTAAAACCGGGAGTCGAGGATCCCGAGTAGATTATATATATATATATATATATATATTTATATATATATATGGTTAAACCGGGAGTTGAGGATCCCGAGTAGATTATATATATATATTTATATATATATATATGGTTATAGTTTTCAAAACTATTAATCGAATAAGGTTTATTCAATAACTTTATTTTATTAATGAATATTATCTTGAATATTCATTCGAGGACTTATGACTCCTTTATATTATTTATTGAATATTACTTGGATATTCATTTGAGGATGTATGACTCCTTTATTTTATTTAATGAATATTATTTATAATATTCATTCGAGGTATTATGACTCAGCTTATTTTATTTATTGAATATTATTTGAATATTCATTTGAGGATCTATGACTCCGATTATTTGCTGAGATATATTCTTTATTTTATTAAAGAATAAGGTGTCGATAATCAAACTCACTTTTGATTATTCAAATAAAGATAGTACTTTCGTATAGGTATATCTTTGGTTATTTAATATTCATTTCAAGTATAAGTTTTAAAACTTCTACTTCAATTATTTTTATAAAGATTATTCTTTATGGAAATATTATTTAAATAATAATATTCAGATATTTTCTAATATATTGGGACTGATTTATTTTGTTAAATCAGCATCAGTCCAAACATTCTTAAAAATGTTTTGCGAGTCTTCAAAATGATTTTTAAAAGTTAGAGCGGATCCCAAAACTCATTTTTATATTTAAGATCCTCCTTTCGAAGGGGATTTAAATACTCGCTCTAAACCTGAGGGATCCGGCTCTGTGGTGTGTTTTATATTCGCAACAAGGTTGTTGTTTTGTTAAATGAATCGATTACTTACCCAACACTCGGGAAGTAAAATTCTTGGAACAAGTTAATCCATTAACAGGCATCGCCTGGGAAATATCAGTGAGTTCTCCTTTCCAACTAGATACGACTTCTTGGTGGAGCCGTATCAACAAGTTTCTACTTGGGGAAAGGGGGAACGAGCTTTACGTTTCAGAGTCATGGATTTCATCTGAACTAGGAGTGGCGTAAGTGGTCGAGTGGCACCGGCCCAGCCTTATTATATTGGCCCAAATGGCCTGGAAGTTCCGCTAAGGCGGTCCATTCCTTAGGAGTTCAGTGTTCGGTTGACAAGTAAATCCGACAGGTTCTCCTCTACATGTAGAAAATGGTGGGGTTGCACTACTATGACTGATCATCGTAAGTGGTCTTCCTGGCGCGGCAAACTCCCGTAATGAGTTCATCATCCAATTGGATATTTCTGCAACA
Source organism: Apium graveolens (assembly GCF_009905375.1). NCBI lineage: Eukaryota > Viridiplantae > Streptophyta > Magnoliopsida > Apiales > Apiaceae > Apium > Apium graveolens. The sequence goes on along the minus strand of NC_133652.1, from coordinate 134,274,006 downwards.
CTACCCAGAGCACTTCGATAGAAAGGCTACGGTTGGGCGATTGTTGAGTGTTGGCAGGGTCAAGTTTTCAAAATGATGTTTGCATCAAATGAAGTATCTCATAACTTCATTTTATTTTGATGATATTTTAAAGGTTGAATCTATTCAAGTATTATCTTGTAGTCTCATCTATGTGATGAACTTTTGAACTAATTATAACTTGAACGGTGGTAGTTCAAGTAGTATTTGGAAAAGATATAAGTATATTGGAGTATCTTGTAACTTCATCTTTTAAACTTATACCTAGTAAATGATTATCTTATGCATGACAAAGATTTTCAGAAAAATGTTGAGACAAGGTTAGATATACGAGATCACCTTGCAACGGTATTTTTATACAGTTATACACTGGAACTCTGTGTGTATTATGCATGGAAGAGGACTTCCAATATTTTGAAAAGTATATATGTATATATATACTGAATATATTGCGACTTCATCGCATTAAGATATCAACTTGGTTCATTTCTTCCTAACCAAGACTTTCATGAGTACTATGAGAAGGCTCATATATTGTTAATCATTATACATATTATTTTGGTGGGCTTGCTGCTCACCCTTGCTTTTTTCTTTCATCACACAACATCAGATAGACAAGATGAACAGGACCAAGCTCCCAATTCGCGAGCGGATAGGAAATGTTCCGCAGTTTCCTATGGGCATTGATGTCGCTGTAGCTGAGGTAGGAACTACCAATAGGCTAGGCTTCAACTTTTGATGTACCAGACATATGTATAATATGAATTGTAATAATGGCAAAGAAAATGTAAGTTTATTCAGAAAACCTTTTAAGGTGTATTGGCAGATAATTATGGAATAAAATGACTTGTGATTATTTTTGGATGTTCATCTCTGAGACTATAACGTGTGGTGTGTGTGTTTATTGTGGGATCACAGTATAGAGTAGTTGATTAATTATTAAGATTGGGTGTTATTAAGGGAAATGGAACTCGTGACAACCCGGATCCCCGACCCCGGATTTGGGGGTGTTACATCCCATGTATTATTATTCATGATAGAATCCATCTCATCCTGGATAGCTTCTTTCCAGAATGCACCATCCCTTGATGTCATAGCTTCACTAAAAGTTTTTGGATCATCCTCAATAATAAAACAATATTGGTATTGATATTCAATTTCATCTCTAGAACCTTCAACTAAATAACGATGAAAATCATCTCCAAAAGACTTCACTTTTCTAGCTCTAGTGCTTCTCCTTGGTTCAGACGGTCCATGAACATCTTCAGTAGAAACTGAGTTCCTACGATGAGAATTCTGAAGCATGTCCCTTGGCCTAGGCATATACGTAAATCTGTTTCATCAAAGATAGCATCTCTTGACTCAATAATCGAGTTCACAGACACATAGTCATTTGATTCTAACACATAATATCTATATGCGATGGAATGCTCAGCATAACCAACAAAAATACAATCTATACCTCGTTCATCCAAGTTTCTTCTTTTTTGTTCAGTGAGTCTTACAACTGCTCTACATCCCCAAACTCTCAGAAAACTCAATTTTGGTGACTCTTTGTACCAAAGTTCATAAGGGTTAATCTTATTTCTCTTATTAGGAATTTGATTCAATAAATAGTATGTTGTTAACATATCCTCACCCAAAAACCCTCACTCAAATCCGAGTAGGATAACAAGGAATTAACCATTTCTTTCAACGTCCTATTCTTTCTTTCTGCCACACCATTTTATTATGGTGTATAAGGAGCCGTGGTTTGATGTATTATACCAGTAGATCGAAATATACCGGATCATAATACTCTCCTCCTCTATCAGTACGTAGATTTTTAATCATGATACTCTGATGTAGCTCTACTTCTTCTTTATATATTTTAAATAAGTCAACAACTTCATCCTTTGCATGCAACAAATATACATAACAATATCTAGAAGTATCATCAATAAAAGTAACTACATACTTTTTATTTCCTAATGATGGTGTAGAATGAAAATCACATAAAGCATTATGTATTAGTTCTAGTACATCAGACACCCTACTAGCATCTTTAAAGGGCATTCTAGTTATCTTTGTCTACATGCATGTTTTACATTTTTCATTGTTTAAATCAATAGCAGGTATGAGACTCATTTTAGACATATCTTTTATTCCTTTATAATGTACATGTCCTAGTCTAGCATGCCATAATTATGATTTATTCAAACTATTGCTAGTACCAGTATAAGCCATACAAGCAGATTCTTTATTATATTGAGTATTTACATTCAACATAAACATACCATTACATAAATAGCCAAAGCCAACAAAATTACCATATTTTGACAAGATATACTTGACACTTTCATAAACTTGTTTATATTCATGATTATTTAATACAACACCAGACAAGAGATTCTTTCGAATCCCCAGAACATACAACACATTATTTAATAATATACATTTTCCAGAAGTAAAAACTAGATTAACATTTCCTAGTCCTTTGATCGGTTCAGTTGTAACATTGCCCATCTTTAAGATAGATCCATCTTCGATCGGTTGAAAGTCTATGAACCAACGAAGATCTTTACATACATGACTCGTTGCTCCTGAATCAATCCACCAAGCAACATTATCATCCTGCACATAAAATGCCTCAGATATTAGTGATACATAATTCTGACAAGAATTATAATTTTATATTAAAATCTGACCTTGTTGCTTTTCTGGATCCTTGGATCCACTTGGACCAGCATTTTGCTTTTCCTGCTTGGCTTTACCAACCCGACAATCCTTCTTGAAATGTCCAGATTTGCCACACTTCCAACATGCCATCTTAGGCTTTTTGTTGGAAGAGTTATAGTTTCTTTTAAACTTCCGTTTATTACCCTTGCCATCCTTAGAATTCTTAGAAGGTCCACCATCTTCAACCATATTTACAGAAGAATCACTGACTTAGTTCTTGCCCTTAGGATTATTCTCAATTTATTGAGTTCTCAAAGCCTCTTCAATTTTGAAGTGACTTCCAAGTTCAACCAGCATCATATCATTTTTATTATGTTTCAAGGTGTGTTTAAAATCCTTCCATGATGGTGGCAGTTTTTCTATAACACTATATACAGAGATAGATTCATCCATCTTCAAATTGTGTCGAACAAACTGTCCCAGAATCCTTAACAATTCATTGTATTATTCCATCACCGGTCTAGAATCGACCATTTTATAGTTCATAAAATTATTGACCAGATTCTTCTTACTAGAAGCATCTTCTGCCATGTACTTGGATTCAAGAGAATCTCACAATTCTTTCGCTGAATCAACATTTTGGTATATATCGAAAAGGGAATCAGACATATCGTTCAAGATGTGACTGCGGCAGATGTAATCATCATTTTCACATTTGCAGCGCTTCCTTGTTTGTTCAATAGTTTCATTCTCAATCACTTCTGACATGGGGGTACTCTGAACATACACAACCTTCAGCGTGGTCAACAGAAAATGCATCTTCTTCTGCTATCTTCTAAAATCCTGACCCTCAAACTTATCCAGTTTTGCAAACTTGCTTGTCATATCTTTTACAGATTCTCCGTTCATCACCTTCAGAAAAAAAAACTTCAATCTTTGTTGGGAAAATATGGTAGTAACTTGGATTTTTCTGAAGTCGTGTGGACACTTTCAGATTGAAGTTATTTGTGGTTTACCAAATAAATCAATCGGATAAAGTCAGAAATTCTGCAAGAAGAAAGAATGTGTTTTTGTTGTGAATTTCAAGAAAATGAACCAACCCTAAAATTGATCAATGCAACACCTATATATGGATGTCAGCAGATGTGTCTTTTGCCAACAAACATATCTTAGTCTTTTGCCAATAGACATATCTCAATCTAACAGTCATGGCTAAAACTAACAGACACATCTTATTTCAACAGGTGTGACTGCTGCCAATGGACATGTCTCATAAATAATAATACCAAAATCACAATAAACTCGAATAAAGCGTGCACTCCGCACTCTCCGTACTTGTTCAATTTAATATTATGATTATATTGATCAACTAGTCAATCCAATTACACTAAAATATCCAACAGTTAGTGGCAAAAAATGTTCATTTGGGAGATTCATAACTTTCTGCTATACTCTTTATACTAAGCACAATATGATGTTCATTGACATTTTTGAAATGTTTAATAATGCTTAAAAAGTCCAATAGTGAATATTGCTAATGATTAAAATATCCAATGATGACAAACAGAGTGTTGATGATGAATTTGAGGATTACTAAAGGGCTACTATTATATATGAAGTGGACTAATGAAAAGATTCAACATGAAGGATTAACTATCATGAATTAATGCTTAGCAAAATGAATTTTCAATCTTAAGATTTTAACAAATATACTAAAAATTGGGCTTCATATGGTGCATCAAAATTCAATTGGCAGTATCTTATCGCTAGATTGAAGATTAGTATTTCATGAACATTTCTTTGGAACATGAGGCCTAATAAGATTATCAACTACATACTAAAGGATGATTGTTATGAAGTCTATCATGCAAAGATGCATGTGACAATATTAAATTAGAAATCAATAAGATTACTAATTAAAATTTTACACACTATACATTATACTATAATATGTAGTTAGTCTGCATAATATTCTAAAGGTGAAAATGTAAGGAATAGTGAGACAGTACACGTCCTGAATTCTAGTAGGTTATATTTGTCAGTTTTGACAACAATTGTGCTACCAAGAAAGATTCAGGTGATTTCATTGAAATGCTTATTTGCTAACTACTTCACTTATCATATATTATTAATAACAAAAAGTAATAACACATATAATTTGAAATTCAATCATTTGAGCTACATTGTTCCATGTACAGGCATTGAAAATTCACACAATATGTTTAAAATACAGAATTTTATAACATGTCCTTGGTCCGAAACTTTAAAATACATGCAATGTAGGAGAATATCGAAAATACTTCATCAGTGAAACTACTTAAAAGAATCTTGTACATAATGAGTTGAGTAGCACAATACTCATACTTAGTGTTCCATAAATGAGACATATTCAAGATTTTACTACCGTCAACACGAAAGTCAGGCTCAATAGTCCTATCGCAGAGTGATAGCCATAATTCTTCTCCATAAGGATGACCTTCTAACTGGTACATTGAGTCTAAATTTCGTGCATTTGGGCAAAACTTGTATACATGAAGAAGATAGTCTCTGTTTGTAATGTAATCATACATCTTTTCAAACAACCTAAAAAATTCTATCAACTTCAACCTTATGTCATTTCTATTGAGCAATTAAAACATCTCCTGGCAAGTCTGACTTCTTTTAAGGCCTCTAAATATAGCTTTAAAGAAAACATAGTCGAACAAAGATGGGAAATGATTAACTGATACAACACTGCGAGATGGTGATCAACATTTTGCCTCAGAAACAAATTCAGAACTGAGTTGTAGAACATCGCTTGATCAACATTGTTACGAACTGCAAAAGCTATAAAATGATGAAACGATCACGTGTAACCTCAATGGATTCTGATGAAACTAATACAGTGGTTCCTAATCCATCTTATCCAACACTTTTTGATTCTGAGTGAGGTTTGCCTATTTAGCCAAACCATTAAAAGTCTTGCAAAACTGTTGAAATCATCTGCCCTGATAATTATGTAAGGAAAGATCAAACTGATAATGTTCGATTGAAGATTCTCCATTATTTTGGTTATTCTCAGAATTATATGAAATAGATAATATGATAGAATAAGAACAATGTAAAGAGGTGTTTAGATGAGATAATGAAAATATTGTGTTAAATTAGTTATAATTATACTTAATGAGCTTATCATCAAATTGAATCCATGTGTAACAGTGAGGCCAAATAGACTATTCACCTTGTATGATTTTGTTTTTAAGTAAAAGATCTTATTTTTATATTTTGCAGTTGGTGATGTAAGAATGCTCATATACGTGCCATAATAATTACACCTTAATACATTAGTTTTTTGCATGATACTATTTTCTTGGGAGATGCAATATACAAAATACTTTAACTCTAATTTTTCCAAAAAATGTCATGCCGTGTTTAACAATACCTGTTTGTTTAATTGTACAAACAGTTAAATCTCAAAAATAATATAATTTATAACTTTTGAAAAATGGGGTTGTTATATCTAACTTCAGTCAATATAAAATTAAGTAATATTGATTTAATATCATATATGTCAGCAAAAAGATGTTGGGAAAAAATATAAAGTCTGTCATACAACGATAACATTTTCTTTTAATTAATATTAGTAACAATTTATCCCTTTAATATCACTCTAAGTAATAATATAAACAGACTAATGATATATGATATTCTATATTTATAAATTTTATCAATATTTTATATTTAATGTAAAATACATTTGATCGAAAATGACAATAATTTATCCATGGTGAATTTAGTTAGAATATGGTAAAGGTCATATAATATTTAAAGGCAATTAATGCATTAAAAACTTAAAATATGTACCATCCTTAATTTATACATTAACAATTTGTTTTTCCCAAAATTGTAACTTTAAATCTATATATAAATTCATAAATGTAATTTAGAACTAATCAGGTGGAATTGAAGATAGAACAATAATATATGTTTATAACTACATATTATATTTTTTCAATACATTTATAACTACACATTATATTTTTAATTTAGACATTGCAGTCTCCTATTTTATATAAGAAAAATTATTTTAATAAGGAAGATCTTGTTGTTGATTACTGTGTGCGAGGGAATTGGTGAATATGACAATTCAAATTATTTGTGAGATCAAATTATTGAAAATTTATTTTTAAAATTATGAATATACTTCTCTCAAGTATAAATATTACAAAGTGTAAAATAATTTTCTTAATAATATTAATTAAAAAAATATTATTAAAACTTGAGTTCATTTATTTTTTACACTTTAAATAAAATATAATTTAAAAACTTTATTATAAACTTTATTTTTAATTTGAACTATTTTTCACATATTATTATTTAATATAACTACAAATGCGAGCATTTTTTTACGTTGTATCACAAATTCATGTGATTATTCTCTGAAAAGTTTAAGAAAATTATTTCATTTAGGATTAACAAAAACATATCCCTAAATTTCAACAATTTTTTTATGGGCGTAAGTTAAAAAAATATAAATTATCCGAAAATATTAAGAAAATTAAATATTTTACGTATAAAATGAGTAAAATGAAGGAAACAATATTTATAATTACAAAATATTACTAGTTTTAAAAAAATTTGATTGACATCCGGAAAAAACAAAGCTGAAAGAAGTGGAAGAGTCATATATTACATAAAAAAGTAAAAAATATTGTAAAAATATATTTTATAATAATTAAATTTAGCATCATAATAAAAATATAACTTATTAATTAATATATAGTTTTGTGTTAATATGTTTAAAAATACTAAACTTGAATTTTTTGTTTTATTTTTTTAATTTTGTACTTGATAGATATTCTTTTAACATAAATATTATTAAAGAATATAAAAATTAATACCTCTATTACCAAAATATACTTTAGTTGGAATATATTTTGAAATACTTTCAAAAAATTTACATTACACTTTTATATTCATCAAGGCATATTAGAATGAAATTATTTATTATTATTGAAGTATTAAATTTAAATGTATTAACAATTTATACTTCTATATTTGTTAAGTGAAATTATCATAAATATACATATTCTTTCCAAATTAAATTATTGATGAAAGCCTATAATTACAATATAAGATAATATGATGATATTTTAATATAAATACCATTACATATTATGTGTGCATAATTTTCAATTATTAACAAACTAAAAAGCAGGTAACATTTGTACAATTAAATCGACTATTCATATTTTTGGATGCTTTTCTCATTTATTTGTTTTTAAGAAATGGTCTCAAAAATTTGATTTGTATTTCAAAATTCTCTTTATAAATATTAATTTATATTAATTAAATGTAATATACTTTTATTATCATCTCAGTTACTAAATACATTTCCACATTAACTTTTGATCGGTCAATTTAATCAAATATTGATTTAAAATTTTAAATACCATGTAATTGAAAAATTTATTAAAAAAAAATGTTATTGGGAAATATATTTAATCTATTTTATAATGCGACTTTCATATTTAAAAATAATTAATTGAATTTTTTTAATGTGAAGTAAAAAATTGGTTAATTTGATTTCTAGAAAATTAAAATGAATATATAATTATAATTAGGGACGAAAGAACTATTTGATAATATAAATACGAACAATTATCTAAGATGGGTCGAGAATTCGTAACATATTATAATTTTTACAAATCTATAATTGAGTTTACTCTGTCTAAATATATAATATATATTTTTCGCAGTGGGATCTCGCATTTTTTTATTAAAAATATTATCATATGAAAATATTTCATTGCGATTACAGAAATATAAAAATTATTATTAATTAATTTTTTGTGGTGAACTGTCTTTAAAAAATATATAATTTAATAATCATTGATTTATATAGCACTAACATTTTTGTTTAAATAACTCAAAATTCTAAACTATAATATTAATTATCAAAGGAACGATCACACGTTAATTTTCAAAATCTCTTGCATAAGATTTATGTAAATATAAACATATATTTTTATTTAAATAATAATAAAAATTTTATTGAATGTAACTTTCACAAATTTGAGAGTTTATTTTATTTAATTTTTACTTACATTAGACACAATTTCACATTTTTTTTAAAGATACTTTAAATATAAAAAATATCAGTATAAAATGTGACTTATTCTTATTTTATTTAGTACAAAATGTTATTCATAAAATAATTTAACATTTTCAATGTATTTATCTATAATTTATTTTTTTAACAATCGCATGAATCTTTTTTGCTCAATTTTAAAAATGAAAAAATAAAATAATTTCACCCATTTAAATTTAGTACACTTTATATTCTTATATCAAAAACTTCCCGACATTTATTTTTTCCACTAAAAATAGAATTATAACCTTAAATATTATTTAGAATATCACATGTTGGATTTTACAAAACAATTTCTAAACTATCTTTAACAAAAAAATTAATGTTATTATCTTAGACAATAATCTAATAACCCATTTTTTTAATTAGATAAAATAGTATTATATTTTTAATAAAGTGAAATTAATAAATATGTAACAATCTCATACTCATTTTTAACAATTTTAATAATAAAGATTTGTTAAACATACAAAAATATATAACAAATTTAGTAGTTTTGGGTTTATTGAAATAAGATAAAAAGTAGCAATTTTTCAAATTTGTTACCTTATTTTTAATTATATAATTTAAGTTACTCAATGATGCCACACGGTTCCATCACCTATTTTATAATTTAAAAACTATTAGTGCTATCATAATTAAAAGACAGTTTAAATATAAAAATATATCATGTTTTTATATATACTTATTATCAATGCGTATATTATATAGTTAAAAATTAGACATAATAAAATGAATATTAAAAATTTATAATTCACTAATATGAGTAAAATTTTCAAAATCGATAATTAATTAATGACATAGAAATTTGTAGATATTAGAGTTTAATATGTTCAACCACCTAGAAAGGGACATGACCATGCCACTATTTTAAAAATGATGTAGGTGGTCTCGTCGTTTCAATAATAAAATAAAATAAATTAATTATAGAAATAGATTAACAATGTGCAAAAAAATTGTATTCATGTATGAATTAGATATAAATAACTTAAATTACTCACATCTCCAAATATGATATAATAATATTTAGCAAAAACAAAAATAAATACTATGATATATTAATATTGATATAGTAAATCATGTCAAAACACATTTTTTATTCATAAATTATTGAAACTTAGATATGTTTAGAATGTGATTAATTTTATTATCAGAGGAAAGTAAAATAATACGTTAATTTTCAAAAATTTTAATAAATACATACCCATTTTATAGATTAAAAGAACATACACCTTACATCAATATCACTTGATACCCAGTTAAAGCATTTAAAATAACAAATTGCCAATAAATTCATCACAAATTAATCTCGAACCCTTCAAACCCTCGCGACTATTTAAGACTATTATAAGTACAACATTCATTAAAATCAAAACTTTTAAGCACCTTCAAGGTGAAGTATCCAAATCAATCCATCAACCTATATTACTTGAGACACCTCTGAAAATCTGTAACTCTTTCGTATCCACATGCATACTATTATGTATATTCCTAGTCATTTAAAAATAATAATAAACTTGAGAAAACTTCACAAAAATATTCTAAAATAAAATTATTAAAGACATACATAACCCTTTAAATCCAATTTTGTGGTCCAAACTCATTTTCTTTCATCTTTTAATTGTTCCTTGTCATTATACTTTCAACTCCTTTTTTTAAAGAGTCTGCTTCCAATACAATATTTCTGCTAGCATATCCTACTCTAGTGTAACCTAGAATATATCAGCAACTGCAGCCTCTGAATGCCAGCATATTGTTCATATCTACAAACAAAGATCACTAATTTCTTAGTTTCCTTCAAAAGAATAACAATCCACTTGTCATATTATTTCTATATCCCTATATTATCTTAGACGTAAAGTAAGATATGTTGAAAACGTTAATATACTCAACTATATGATTGTAACCGAAACATAATATATAATAAGTACAACACTAACACACTCTTTTATTTCATACACAAGAGTTACAAATTCAAGTTACAACTTGATTTCTTTCACTAGGTTTCAGCCTTTCTTTTCTCAGAGGAGCTTCAACTTTCTTTTTCTCTCCTGATTCACTTCTATGTTCTCACTGCTGTGTGTTTTTTTTTACTACCAATGATCAGATCTATTTATAAGCTTTAAAGTAACTGACATCATTCCTTATATATGTTATATTTATTAGCCCACAAAGTGAGACTTTGAATTATCAAGCTGGCTTTGCCATCTTTTGGTGATCCTCCTGGTCTTTTGGTCAGCCTACCATCTTTCATGGGATTGACTTCAGTATATTCAACAGTGTGCTTTCTTCCATATGGACTTCATCTGTATAGCCTATATATTCTTTTAACCATTTTCCATATAGCTGTTGTGCACACCTTATTAAGTGTTTGACTTATAACCTTGCATGCATGTAGATAACTTAATACATTATAGCCTACCATATTTTCTGGGTTTACTCGAGCCTGCTGCTGCGCATATTTTCTTTCCTCTATATTACTACATCTACAACCCAGCTGTTATTACTATTGCAAATTCCAACGAGTTTGAAATTCTAACACTCCCCCTCAAACTCGAATTTGCATTTCGAGTTTATCTTTCGCTTTGTGAAACACACCCCACTTTAGCAACTTCATAAATATATCTACCAGAATTTCTTTAATCCTGTAGTGCAGCTGTTTTACAATTTTGTGATGCACCAGTTCGGGACTTTTGTTACTTTCTCCGCTTGCTTTTAGACAAAACACCAAGTACTCAAAAATCGTCTGTGCTGCACTTGTTGCTTTATAGAAATTATCTCGACTCGTCATTTTCTTTGGCGCTTCTCTTTCATCGTTCCTTTTGATATGATTAGTCACTGTTTTCAAACTAGAAACTTGCTCCGTGATATTTTCGGAACTCTTCATTTTGATATTTTCAAACTCGCCACGAATAACTTGGAGCGACACCTTTTTGACTATGTCCACGTCTTGGAACGATTTCTGCAGAATCTCCCAAACGTCTTTTGCCTTTTTTATATCTGCAATTTTATCGAAGGTGGATTCGTCGACCCCTCGATAAATCATGAAATATGCCTTGCTATTTTTACTCCGGCATTCTTTTAACACCGTCTTCTCAGCATCTGAAATTGCGGCTTCAGCGGCTGATGTGAGATCGTCATACCCATTTTCGATAATATCCCAAATTTTGTATGAACTGAGTAGTGTCTTCATTTGGATACTGCAGTCCTCGTAATTTGTGTCCGTCAATATCGGAACCTGGGCATGCATCATATGCACCATTTTTTCATGAATGAAACCTAGCTCTGATGCCACTTGTTGAAAACGTAAAATGGACCTCACAAATATTTATATTTTTAATAATAAACCAAACACACAATTGTATATATTAATAGCAATAATAAGCTACAGTTTTTTCACTCTTGACATAAACACAAGGCTGCTGGCTATTTTTCTCAACAAAGAGTTTCGGCTTTGTTTTTTTTTCTAAACAACTATTCTGTGTTTTTTTCTTTTCAGGTGTGTTTTTTCTACAAACAAATACTTAACCTATATTTATACTACTTGATGATACCGCGTGAAACTTAACTAGCTGCATGCATGCTTTCTTTGACATTTACTGTCTAGTTAATACATGAGGATTTAAGCTAACATTGTATTACTTCAAACCTAGATGAAGTCTTGTAATCTGCCAGCCTACCATGTTCTACGCCATCATATTTATTAAGCTGCTGCGTGTACACTTCTAAGGGTGACACCTTTTCCATTTGTGCTTACACATATTTGACCATCAATCTTGCATACTGTAACATTTATTTTGCCCACCATTTATCCCGGGTTTAGCTAGCTGCTGATATTGATGCTTGACTTCCTATCATGTTAGATATTAAAATATTTATTCGAACCAGCTGTTGTGATATCTTCTAGAGAGACGTTGACTTCTAACAAGATACGGCTCATCTTCCTTCTTAAGTAGACCAACCAATGACTTTACAAGCTCTTTTACACCCAGTTTGTACAAAAGAGCGACATTTTAAGCATTTGAATAGAGCCTTCAATGCCATAGTAGGCAAGCCACAAATTAGTATGTGTAACTTGACATATTGACATCAACATTCAGATCAGTATCTCTGTCCTCATTCTTATATGGTTTATAAAATTTGAAATAAAATCTAAACCAAATTTAATTACTGTATACCAAGTCAACCTAATTAATATATACACAGTAATGACATGTAGATGTCTTAAGAAAGAATAAGTTGTTTTGAGTGACAGTTGATCAAGAGGTAAAGAAACTCACTCCAAATGAAGCAAGTTGATGGTGCATAATATTATAGTGGCTCCTTTCTCTACCCGCTTAGTATTATAATCTGGCAAACTGGTATTCGTTCTGCAGTCTCTTGTACATTTCAGTTAGCCAGATAATAAGTAAAATACAAAAGATACACAATGTCAATACATTGTTCATTAATACTGCATTATAATACATAAAATTCATACGCTTCACCTTTTGACTTGAATTCTCTCTTTGAGCTCTTGCAAGCTCTTCAAATAGCGAAAGTTGCAGCCTCTTCATTGAAACTTTTCTTTTTCCAGAAGTACAGCCTAATTATAACTATCAATGAATTACACTACATATAACAATTAAGTGAACCCTTCAAGTAATTCAATCCAAGTACATTATTATTATTTTTATTTATTTTCTACTCATACCCACTTATCTGATTCTTCCTAAAACAAACTTTTTCTTGTAAAGAACTACAATTATTTTCCAACTCCAAGATGATTGAATTGAATTTCCTCCTTTAAACATTTCTAACTTGTGAAAATCAAGAAACTGTTAATTTCAAGTAATTTCAGTCAAACTGGAGTATGAAAAAATAGAAAAAAAATTAAAAAATAATAATATAACTATATCATTGCATTTTTTTCTCTATTTTTTCAACAAATTTTAAACTTTCCCTGGTTAAAGAGATAATTCCCTTTAAGTTCTTGGAACGATCTAATATAGCGCATATGCCTTTGTATACTCCATCATTTGATTATATTTTTCCTATCCATACCCTTTAATTACAAAATTTATATATAAGACAATTAAAAAATTTTGCTACTATTGAAGGCTGCTAATATAGGCCTAAAATGAATCCAAATTTCAGTGTCAGAAATATTGTTTAATATTTTGTTTTAACATTGAAGGCAAAGTTTTTGACAAAAAAATATTGAAGGCAAAGCAGAACGCTCGGAAAAAAACTAAAACATCAAAGGCCAAATATTGTCCAGATCATATACCTCATTTAGAAAAATATTAATTGCTATAAACAAATATATAATATTTTTAATGAGAAATTGTTATCTAGTAAAAACAAACATATACTTTTAAAGATGAGCAGAAGTTAGTAAAGGGATAATAACGGTTGGATAATGCACTATTATGTTAGGAAATGAATAACACACAGGGGTGAATGTGTTTTACTGTTTTTGGGCTTTTCTTGAATGTTTATGGTTGAACAAAGTAAATTAAATCTTGTAGTAAAATGTGTTCATGCAGAAATTAAGCTTGCAGAAAATAAAGAACAGAAATCTTCAAAATTCACTTAATTTTATATTAAAATTAAGACTGTTTTGCTACAAAATTCTAGTCTATTTGTTGATAAAGAGCTTAGCTTCTCCTTGAGAGTGTTATAAGAAATTTGATCTAAATTGTTACAACTGACTTATGGACCAATGTTAACTTTATAACTTAGTTAACTGCTGGTTTACACAGTATATAATAAGACATGCTATTAGTTTTTTTAAACTGTCAGTTGTCATTTCTATTTACAGAAAAGTAGATCTTCCATTTATGGCTTAGCATATCTTTAGCATCATGTGATAATTTTAATCTTCCTATGTCAGTTAATCTTCACCATTGATCTTGCACATTCTTCAAGTTGCTTTTTGTAGACTTGTCAATCCAGCTGGTTGGATAGTTTGTTGATTGTTTATCTTGAATATTGAAATGGTCTGTGATTTTGTACTTTGAGAATTTTACTCGAGATCTCCAATTAGGCATATAGAGATCTTGACATCTCGATAAGTATAATGACTTATCGAGATCTCTAATGCTCTAGTGAATTTGACTTATAGAGGTCTCTAAGTTCTCGAATGAAACTTTAGCTTGTCGAGATCTCTCAGCATCATGTATTCACTTTGTCTTGTCGATAACTTAGAGTTCTTTAGTGAGTTTTGACTTATCAATATCTCTGAGTTCTCTAGTGGACTTTGACTTATCGATAACTCAGAGTTCTCTAATGAATGTAGACTTGTCGATAACCCTGAGTTCTCTAGTGAAGAAATGACTTGTCGATATCTCCAACTTCATGTCTTCTTGACTTGTCGATATCTCTCTGAGTTCTCTAGTAGCTTTCTAGACTTCTCGATAAGTCATTTGGAGTTCTCAAATGACTTCTCTATAACACTAAATCTGTGACTTGTAGAGATCTTGACTTAGAGTATTTTGATCCAAACAGATTTATTTAACTCCAAGTTTCTTCAAAATTCTTCTGAGGCATGATATTCTTGATCTTCTTCCAGATAGAATCCTTAGGCTTAATACTGTTTCAGGAAAAAGACTCCAGTCTGCTCCTTTGCATTTTTACAAACTTTAAAGTGTTACAAGTACAAATACAAACTAAGATAACAATACAACTTACTTAGGGTTAACAAATATGACTTAGTCTTGTTGAGATACATGCATGTTTTGTACAACAATCTCTCCCAATTGGTGAGAAGATTGCTTAACACACATTCATGCATGTTAACAAGACTAACCCCAAGCTTAACAGATCATGAAAAGTAACAGTTCATTATTCTCCTTAGATCAGATGTCCATTTAGCGTTGCTTCATACTTTGATCAGGAACACTAATGATATTATTATCTTCAGTAATCTTTGACATCATCACTTATATATTACAATCTCCCCCAACTTGTCCATTATGAAACTATGCACAAGTTCTGATGATGTCAAAACTCTAACTAAATACAGAAGTCAATCTCCCCATTTTTTCTTCTTTTGCGAGGTTAACAAACTTTATTTCTATACATATCTTCAATATTATTTGTATCAACATTGCCCTTGTAAAGTTTGTACCACCAGTGCATTAAGATTTACTCTTCTCTCCCCTATCAAGAAGAGAGTATTATTGTCTGACATCATCCGACAGCTATTTTTGCATTTAGATATAGTCTCCCCTTTTTTGACATTATCTCTAGGTGGAAAGATTCAGTTAGATGCACGTTGTTCAAGCTGTTGTCATTGTCCATTTAGAACAATATCGGCAGCTTCAACCTTCAGTGATTTTTGTAGTGATGAATTCAATAGGTAGAATAGGAGACTTTACTTAGACCAACGGAAAAAGTTTTTCAGTAACAAAAGTCCTAATCTCTCTGTTCTTTTATTAAGTAGTCTCACTACTTCTCACTGTACTAGTCTCATGACTTTTAAGAGTCAGAGTTTCCTCACAAGGATTACTAAATCCAGACACTCATCTACCTCTCCTTTTTCCAGGAAGGATATTGCCTCTCTTATTTTCTATTTTTCGCTCAATCTTTTCTCTCATCCTCACATGAAAAGATCAAATGTTATTTGACCTACAGTAATAAGAGGTGGCTGAGAAGAGTTGTCTGTGATCATATGATTAGGGGTGATCCATATAGGTCTAATCATACTCATTTCACCAGAAGAGTGGGTATACATTTTATACCTTGTGAGATTCTGAAGAATCAGTTGATTGATTTAACATTAATGTGCAGTTGCATCTTTCATCAGTTTCAACTGTTCTCACAGTGTTCTCATTGATTCTGCCTTCATCACCATTTTGAGGTAATGGTTCTTGTGTGGCTGGAGATTCAAGAGTTGCTGGAAGACTTTGACATCCAAGTTCTTGTGTACTCTACTCAACTGTCTGTATTCTGAGCTTCTGTTAACATCATTTGCAGTGCAGGTGTGTCATGTTTATCAAGAGATTTTTCCTCGACTGCTATACTATGTGAAGTATAGGTTCTTGTGGAACATGGATCAGGAAATGATGGTGCTGCTATGCCCCATTAAGACATAGGTTCTTGTGTGCATGATCCAGGAAGTAAAAATCTTTTGATAGTCTCATCTATATGTCCAAGAGTAATCTCCTTTACTCTCTTTCAGCTTTCCTGCTGTAGGAACTTCTGACAGTTTTTCTTAGCAAATCTTCCTTAAGACTGACATAACAGGGTTGATGAGCTTCTGCGAAGACCGGTATTAGATGAAGTTCTGGTACTTTTTTTGGAGATGAATCAGAATAGCCTTTGTAAGCATTTTGGACAGGAAAGATTGTTCTAGTCATGTAGCAGTTATGATTTAGTAAGCACAAGTATCCCCTTCATGAATTCTGAAGGTTTTAAATAAGCATGAGGATCTTGGCTTATTACATCCTTCTCTTCTCAAACAACAAAACAAAGGAAGAACATTTTGTGAGGTTTCTGTCCTTTTGTAAAATAGGTTCCTTTCGAGAGTCACCTGAGTGGGTTTGTGTTTAAGTTTGTGTTTGTGTTGCTGTGCTTGGGTGAGCTGCAATTGGGTTGTGAAAGATATATTATCTGCAGCTTAGCACAAATGCATGTTGAGTGATCTATAGATCTCAGAAATCTTGTGTAACATCCGGGACACAGCGTATAATTATTTTTATCAATAAATGATTATTATGAGATTATTATATGAATTTCTGGGGAATTATCTGATGATTGATAATAATATTTGGATGCTGATATATAATAAAATGTGAGTATGTTAATTTTAATATGTACAAAATAAAATATAGATAATTAAGGTATTTTCTTGGTAATTTTTGGAGTGTTATATGATTTTATAATGATTTATGAATTTATTAATTATTTTCTGAATAATTACGAAACTATTTTATAAAGCCGGAAATCATCCAACTTCAACCGTTTTTACATTTTTACCACCCGAAACTCTTCCGAAAACTTCTTTTTAACCTAATCTGGTAATTCCAGACATTTTTCGTGTTTTGACTTTTTCAATCCGGATTACGGTTTGACCCGTGCGCGACCCAACGCAAAATTTTCGATACGGTTATCATTTCGATAAATCAACAAAACCCGTATTCTTTAAAGACGAGATAATATTACATTATTTTTGTATAAAGTGTTTTATAAAAAGCCCGGTTTGGATAATTATCCAGTACGGGTATCAAATCAGATCGTTTTTGCAGTTACCTAGCGGCTAAGTAACTAATTTATCGATCCAATACGATCCAACATGAACCAATATTCCATAAATATAAATAGCCTATTTGTTATTTTATTTTATTCGTATAATCATAATCAGTCAGTTAAAACTGATAAAATACAGAGAAAACCCTAATTATTCGTTACATTCTTGAAAATTAAACCCTCGAACGATGGCGTTATCGAACTCCGATTCGGGCGTGTCATATATCAAATCGAAGCTCTCAAAAAGTACTTTCTGAATCAATCAACCATTTTTGTTCAGAAATCAAGGTTATTTTCCTATTTATTTATTTTAATTCGAATTATTTGATAATTAAAATATAAAATTGTATTCTTGATATTGTTTGTGTGATTTGATGCTAGAATCATGTAGATCTTTTCTTCCTGGTCATTTTGGTATATTATATGACTAATTTGGAGTTCAACAACATGTTCAAATTGATGTTTGATTCTTGGATTTTAAAATTAGGGTTTATAGCTTTGAATGTTCTTAATTGAAATTTGGGAGTTTTTGATCCAAGGGTTATTAGTTAAAATTGATTATACAAGTTTGTAGATCGTGAACAGACGAATCGAATGGTATATGTGAAATTAACAGACGATAGTCGGAAGGGATTCGTCGGAAAATCGAGCCAACGGAAGCGTAAAATTTCAGTCGTTTATTCTGTTCAACTAGTTGATTTTGCAGCCGAATTGATCATGCAGATCGATTCCTGGGTAGGTGTAGGTTATCCCCAGTAAGTTTGAAGCAGTTCTGTGTTCGATTAAAGGTTGCCGGAAAGCTTGAGCGACAACGGAGGTCACAGTTAATGGCTTCCCCGCCGTCGACGGTGGAAATGAGGAAGACGAGGATAAACTGCAGTTTAGTCCTCGATCTTTTTCTCTTTTTTCAAAATAGTCCCTGTATTTTTAAAATCTTATAAAAATAAGATTTCTGTTTTAAATATTTTCAAAATTAATATTTCTCTGTATTCAATTTTCAGAAATTAGTCTTTAATTGATTTTAAATTCTAAAAATCAATATTTTTTATTCTAAAAATTATTTAAAATTTGAAATTAAATCTTAATTATTTAATTAATTAATTTTAAGTGATAAATAATTATTTAATTAATTAATTATTTTAATTATTAATTGTTCAATTGATTTAATTAATTATTAATTAATCTTAATTGATTTAATAATTAGATTTAATTATTTATTTTTGATTTAAAAATTCCAAAAAATAGTTTCAAGTTTTAAAATATTATTTTAAATTATTTTCAAGGCTCGATAATAATTATAAAATTATTTTAAAGTCATATTCGGGTATTCGAACCCTATTATTTAATTATAAAATGATTCGGAGACCCGTTTTAATTCCGAAAAATGTTCAAAAATTCATTTTAAATAGACCATTCGTCCGTTTAATACGACACGAACGCCTCTTGATTTAGAAAAATATTTTGATCTTATTAAAAATATTTTTGAGACCTAAATTCTTTTATATCAAAAGGGCATTTGTTTTATGAATCATTAGGAGTCGGTTATTGATCAATAAAATACTCTTTTTAACCCGATTTTAATTCTAAACGTATCAAGACCTTTCTTTTGACGATTCAACTCATGTGCTACATGAATTATGTGACTATGTGTTATATAAAATATGTGATACGTGCCTTGTGTGTTTATGTGTTATGTGAACTATGAGTCCACGTGTCGATTAAACTTTATATGATTAAAGATGATCCTTATCTGTTATTATCGGGCGGGTAGACGATAAGGATAAACATATAGACTAGAGAATTATATATTGTCAGTTAATTGAATGGTATCTTTTATGATAGATACACATAGTGCGAGGCATTCAAATCCAGACATAGATTGTAGAAGTAAAGCCTGATTGCGTGTAGTAATGAAATGAGAGGATTCAGAATAAAAATAAACCTTAAACGATAAATGATAAGAAATTAAAATGATTTGACATCAAAATACTCCACGGATTGGATGGTTACGATGAGGGCCAGGAATGAGCTGGACCCTAAGGGCCGGAGATGGCTGGTCCCTTAATTATTAGGCCATAGTTGCCTGGGTACCCCATATGTTGGTGGGTCTATGCAGTTGGGTATAGATCCGTACTATATCCTGACTGATCAGCAGGTTATAGTGCATATGTTGGTTTCTAGTGTCCAGTCTAATTTATTGTTGATCGCCATTAACAGCATTCCTTCTTAAATAGATTATGATTACAAAATCAAACAAAGATTTGATTCAAAGAGATGAATAAGTGAAATGTTCACTGTTCTTTTATAGAAAAATGTGATTTATGATTAAAGGCCAATGAGGGCCGATGTTTTATTCGCTCAACTGTTTTAAATAAACAAAGATGTTTTGAAATCATTCAAAAAAAAAATTGTTTCCGGAAGTTTCTTTGATCTAATACCTGGAAACCAATTATGATACTTGCTGGTCATTTTTGGCTCACTCTTGTTTTGTGAAATCCTATTTCTTTCAGTATCAAATGAGGGCAAAAGTGAATAGCTTTCAATAGACAGCAAAATTAAAGAGATTCCTGCTAAAGGAATTTGGAGGTGTCAGTGTGGTCAATACGAGGAATTTAGTAAAGAGGTAATGAATTTGTATTTAGATATTGTAATTTTAGAAGGTTAGATTCTTGTTTCATACCATAACCTGTAAGCGATCCGAATTAATAGGAGGTTATCTGTATATTCGTATTAATATACAGGTTTATATTATTCAAAGTTGTTTAGCGACACCCAATCCTGACCCCGGATTTGGGGATGTTATAGTTGGCATCAGAGCCACAGGTTATTGGTCCCTGAAATAAGAATCGGTGGAAGTAAGATAGGATTGACAGGTTATATAAGATAAGAAAAGACCTTAAGTATACTCATTTTGAGTTCGAGTTGAGTGTGAATTAAGAATAGCGGATCCGATAAGGATTGGTAAGATATGATATTGTTAAGATAAGTGAAAGGCGAGTGTATTGACGATATAGATATATCGAGTTCTCAGATCCTATAATTGTGAAGAGTCGACAGCTCGAGGGAGAATGGGTAAATCACCCTACTTTTATGTGGTTTTAAAGAAAAAGGAGATTGATACGCGTGAGAACTTCGTATAAGAAAAGATAGATGACTTTCAGGATGATCCAACTTAGAATTATGTAGTAGGACAAGCTTTAGACTAGAGGTAACGAGCTGGTTGAAGCTGAAGAAAATCCAACGTCGCAAGTTTAAAGGCACCACTATGGCGAAAAGCTTCTTATCATTTTTCGGGCGCCGCGCAAGGAATGATATCCACCTTGTTAGATATACTGATGATTTATAAGAAGATACGCTTCTATTTACGGATAGAATGTTGAATTGCGTTAACTGGATGTAACTATGATATCAAGGACGATGATGGAAATATCAAAGATAGTACCAGATGCCAGCACAGGAGTTAGAATTACGAATAAAATGGTATGCAACGGTAAATGAAGTTTTTGCCAACTAATGAAGGCGAAATGAACCCAATAAGGGGTAGAAGATATATTGAAGTGGATGGACCCATAGGTGGTTGTTTCTTCAGTTAGGTACCTTGTTGTGCTTAAAGAGAACAACAACCAACTCATATAGTAAAGACGACTAGATGTTCAATTTTCAAAATTCTAAAACAAGTTTTTGAAAAAAGACTTTCTTAACAAAATTTCTAGAAGATCTTTACACAAAATAAGTTTTAAAATTTTAGTTGTCAAATTACTACTTGAGTTCTTGTTGCTATAAGTATTAGATTACCCGGAAGAATATTTAATCAACTTAGTATGGTTAAATCAGAGGGCCAAGTAGAGCCGCTAATACAGAGAAGTTTAAAATTTCTTCGGAAGAAGAGTGCAAACCTTGTCGAATATTATCAACAATCGAATCAACGTGTGGAAATGTTATTTGTTCAATTTATGGAATTATTAAAGTTTAAAATGAGTTTGTTACACCAAAAAGAAGCTCGAGGATAATTGAAGAAAATGGAGGAATCATCCAGGCGATTGAAAAAGAATAATATTTCTATCGACGAAGTCGATGCATTGCAAGATTAATGGTTACGCTACGCGGCATAAAAGAAATTAGAAATTATGATTATAAATTCCGAAAGAACCCGATTATGGTCAAATTACTCAAGTATCAAACATTGAAGCATGACGCTAAAAATACCAGACTTACATGGCAGGGATGAAGCAAGAAGTGATGACGGCAAATCCAACGAGAAGACAATTATGCTCAGATTGTTAAAATATTAAAGGTATTTCCAGAAGACATTCGGAATCTATCATCTGATGTGGATCTTAGATCTGTTACTCGAACAAGCCCTGAAAGCGTGCATAAGCGAACATAGATGGCAACCAATGATGTCATTCTTTTCCACGAATGCGTATACTCTTCCTGATTTTTGAATACGTGTGAGCTTCTCTCAGTGATAGGTGAGTCAAGAAGGAAAGAAAATTTATTGTATCCTTTTCAAATTGTTTCCCTTCTCAGAATATTTCTTTTTGATCGAGACAAGCAGTGTTATGATGTGATGCTTTGTCGAAATGACGAAGAGTCTGGTGAGACGCCACCTAATCATGTGTTATATGCCATATAGTATGAAAGACTGGCCATCTTGATTACAAATATGGTTGTCTCATTCCTATCTAAATCATCATTCATTCTTTCCTCTTCAATTATGACCTATTGATTCATGGATCCTTCCGATTATTTCCTTGTACTCTTATTCTTTACAAAAGAGTTTTCCAATAAAAAATATATACAAAAATTCTCTTCTTGTGTAAAATCTACTTTTTGAGCGTTCTAAAAGAAGTGAAATAACCTCGTGTAGCAGATGGAATTACTTGTTGAGTAAAAAGATGATTACAAGCCAATAAATGGTGGACATATGCAAATCATTATGCCAATAACGCGGTTGTTACGATAACATCAAATCAGAAGCGAAAATCTGTATACATGATACGTTTCAAGTCTGAGATTTTGGCGTGAATTGAAGTAATCAATGAACCATATGAGATAAATTAACTAGAAAAATAAGAAAGTAAAGTTGCGTACATCAGACAAGGCGAATGATTGACGAGACAACATAAGTAGATGAAGGAATTCTCAATAATTATCCAGACAAGTGATTAATATGTAAGAAGATGAAGCACACTCCAATCATGTGGGAGGTACTTGTTCTGAAGATTCAAGATCGAAGAAATTCTAGTTATGTTAGGTCACACAACACTATAGAAGGGGGTTGTATATAGTGTTTATACAATCGAATCGATTTCAACACAAGTATGTAACAAAAATCAAGTATATTCAAATAAACTCTGTTACAATAGAACTATTGTTCTCTCTCAGTGATGAACAATATCACTAAGAGCTGCTAGGTTACAATGTTTAATGTTCTCAATAATGATAACACATATATTGTAAACCCTAAGCTATGTTTATATAGTACACAGTTACAAGATATCTTCTAATTGATATAGAATATAATTCTGTCTCCTAAAATATATCAATCAGATATCTTCTACAAGTCTTCTAGTCCTCTAACTCTTCATACATATCTTCTTTTGTTTAAGTCTAGATCTTCTCCTGTAAATCAGCCACATTCCTTATCTGAACTCTTCCCGCACTTAAGTCCTGATATATATCTTTTGACGCCTTAAGTTCTGATATTAAGTTCTGACTTCAGTAAGTTCTGATTTCAGTAAGTCCTGATATTAAGTTCTAAAAATTAAACACAACAGATTAGACATGACATCTCAAATATATCTAACAATCTCCCCAACTTGTAAATTATGAAAAATATACAAGTTAATAGATTTGATGATGTTAAAAACATCTGAGTACAAATGCAATAAGAGTTTAATTAGACAACTAACTACAACTTACAGTCCTTATAGCTTTAACAAATCTTACTGAGTCAATCTGAATCCAAAGTGATTCTTGACAAAGTTTGATATCAGCTTTTCTTCTTTATTCCTTAGGACTTGAGCTAGTGTAGCTTTGACTTGCTTCAGTTCTTCATCTTGACTTCCAATCTGGTAGATTGTAGTCCTATGTTAGGTCACACACACACTGTAGAGGGGGTGAATACAGTGTATAGTACACTCAAATCGAACTTTAAGAACTTAAGTAATAGAAAACAAACTTTATTGAAACAATAAACTCTATTACAGTATGGAACTGTTACCTCTCAGTGATGAACAAATATCACGAGAGCTGCTAGGGTTACAATGAATAATCTTTTCTAATAATGATAACACTTATAGTGTAAACCCTATGTCTGTGTTTATATACTACACAGTTACAAGATAATCGCTAATTGATATGGAATATAATTCTGCTTCCTAAAATATATCAATCAGATATTTTTTCTTCCAAGTATTCCATTCTTCACGGAATTCCTTCTTCATGCATATCTCTTCTTATGTTTATCTCGATCTTCTTTCCTTTAATCAGCTACTGTCCTTATCTAATTGTCCTTCAGCACTTAAGTTCTGATATCTATCTTCTGATGATTATCTCCTGATAATATAAGTACTGATATCCTTAAGTCCTGACTTCCAGTATAAGTACTGATCAACAGTTAAGTACTGATTTATCCTGTTCACGTAAGATCTGAAAGCTAAACATAAAACATATTAGCCATGACATTATCAAATATATCTAACAATCTCCCCCAACTTGTAAATTAACAAAATATACAAGTTTAACAGATATTTGATGATGTCAAAAACATTAAGTACAAATGCATGAGAAATAGACTAGATAACTACAACTTACAGTCCTTAAAGTTTTTACCAATTTCAACTCTGATAACAACTTCAATCTATATAAATATCAGAATTTAAGCAGTTGTAGATCTTCGACTTGGCTTCTTCATTTTCTGATCTCTCTGATGTCAGGAGTTGTTCTGAGATAGTTCTTCAACAAACATTTCTCAGCATATCTTAGTTCATCAATCATTCTCCTTTTAACACCTTTAAGCTCTGCAGTATCTTCACCAGTTTGAAAGATTGCAGCTCTGAGATCATTAATCTTTGCTTTTCTCAACTCCTGATCTAGTCTTATGACATAAGCTTTGTCAGACTCAAGATTGAATTCAAGTCCCTTAATACCAAGATACGTTCTGATCTGTGCAGTATTAGGCTTCATATCAACAATATCACCATTGTGATCTCTGTACTTTGGAACATATCTGCTGTCAGACTTAACAGAATAAAGCCTTTTCTGTCTCTGAATCTGTTCTTTTAAGTAGTTTGCAGCAGTCTCTGTTATTCTGTCATCCACTTGAAGTAAGAAAAGTACATGCTCCAATTCTTCAAAATACTTCAAAGGAATGGCATTTTGTCTTATATGATAAACCCTACTATCTGTCATGAAATACAACATGATGTATTCTTTCAAGTAGGTATGGTAAACCATCTATACAGATTCCAGTTGATTCAATCTCTCAGGAGTTGCTCCAATACCTGGTTCACTCAAGGAAGTTGGATCATTGGTAATGTTGTGTACTCTTCTTTCATCAGCACTTCCCAATCCAGTTTTATCTCTAGCTTCCTTTCCAGTAACTACTCTTGCTTCAAAACCACTTGCAGTAGTCTTCAAAGATTGAGTCTGTTTTGCTTTAGTGAATCCTGGTAGGAGTGTCTTTGATCTATTTTCTGATATCAAGTTAACTTGAGCACTGTCAGAGGTTACTTGCTTCTTCTGAATATCAGAACTTACAATTTCTTGACTCTGAACAACTTGAGCCATGTCAGAGGTTGTTTTAAGAACTTTTCTTGTAGTTAGAGCAAGATCATCTTTTCCATCAGTAATTTCTTCTTCCTCAGGAGGTACATAAGGCTTGATAGGTTCACCAACCTTTTCTTTACCCTTGGATCTTGGATCTATCTGTGGTTGTGATCTAGCCAAAGTTGCTTCAGTATGTGTCCTTTCTTTGATCACAATGCCTTTAGGTTTTGGAAGTAACTTTTTACCAGAAGTTTCAGATTTAGATATGACTTTCTCTGATTTAAGTCTGGCTTCTTCTTCCTTTAAACTTTCCAAGTCCATCCCTGGATTTTCTTGAAGAAATAACTGTCTTGACATTTCCTCATCAAGATCTAGAAGTTCATCAGAACTTATCCTTTTACCAGCAGCAGAACTTATTCTTTTCCCAGTATCAGAACTTGTTCTGTGACTAACTTGTCTTGATGTAAACCTTCTACCTTGACTATGACCACTACCCATTCCAGAGGTTCCTTGGTCATCTTTTCCATCATCCTTTCCTTGCAGTGTCTTGTTGGTTGTGCATTTGGACTTAATTACCTTCTCCCCCTTTTTGGCATCAGCAGGTAATAAAAGAGAGATAAGTAGTTCCACTGAGGTCTGGATTTCAGTAAGTTGTGATTGCTGAGAATCTTGATTTGTCAGAATTTGATCAATCTGAGCTTGTTGTTTCTCTTGAGTTTTCTCAATATAAGCAATCCTGTCAATGGTAGGTTGGAAGAACTTTTTCTTATCAATTTTCCAAACTTGTTCCTGTTTGATAAAATTCTCCTGAATCTTGTGTAGCTCTGCATGAGTATTGGAATGAAGACCTTGTAGATGTTTAGTACTCAATGCAGTGACTCTAAGCTGAGTTTTAAAATCATCAGAATTTAACATTTCATCAGCTTTAGTCAAGTGCTCAGCAAGATGTAAAGCATTTGGAACACATGAAACCGAGTTCCATTCCTTAGTCCACTCCTGACCTGCAGGAGTTTCACTCCAAGGCACTGGTGGATCCCTGATAACAAACTCCTTTAACAATTCAGACTTAGGAAGAGTCGGTGGAGGAGTATGTCCTGAAGGACCTGCTTCATCAGCATCTACAGTTGTAGCAGCTTCACCAGTATCTCCAACATTTGCAGCATCAGAACTTAAAGAATCAGTATCTTCTGATAAGACAACAGTGTGAGTAGCAATGGAGGCTTCAGCATCCTCTAATTGCTGATCTGATACTAAGTTCTGATCAACAGCCATATCCTGATGCTCACCTAAAATCTGATCATCAGCATCTTGATGCAGAGAAGATGTTGTTGATAATTCTGGAGTTTGAACAGCATCAGTAACAGGTGTTGTGGAAGGATTATTTGCTGTTGGAGCTTCTAAGAAAAGTATTGCAGGCACAACCAAGTTCTGAATATCAATTTCAGCACTTGTGCCTGGATCAACAAGAGACACAGATGGTGAGTGTTGGGTCCCAATTAGTTTGTAGAAGGGGGGGGGGGTTGAATACAAACAGTACCGAATAATCGAATTAAATGCGGAATAAAAAATGTGAAACAAAATTCAAGTTAAATAAAAATATTATTAAACTTGAAAGGTGTTACAACAACTGTATCGATTACAAGGTATTAATCTCAAATCAATTATCACAAATCTAGAATAAATTCGACATGAACTTTTTCTATTTTTGCAATAATTAGAATCAAATGCTAAACGCGATTTGAGATTAAGTTCTAGGGATTTTGATCCGCTAGATTGTTACACAAGAACAAGATAAAGATTTCTAGTTGATTGGATTTAACTTTACAATCTAGAAATGTGATCTTGAATTAAGCAGATGAAAAATGGAATGTTTCAGAGGCGGCTGCTTTTTCTTTCTGTGTTCTTGTTTTTGACTTCTGTATTGGATGTATATTTGATCTGCTGCTTGTCTGCTTCTTTTAATCAACATAATAGAATTGAACTGGCAAGACAATCCCTGAGCTCAGCAAGACAATCGGTAGGACAATGGATTGAACTAGCAAGACAATCTGAATGAACTAGCATGACAATCAGAATGAACTAGCATGACAATCAGAATGAACTAGCAAGACAATCCTCCTCCTAGTGTAACTTTCGGTGAGACTATTGAAAATGGCCTAGCATGACAATCGGTATGACAATTCTGATTGTCATGCTAGTTCATTTTCAATTGTCTTGCTGATTTAATGTAGATTTTAATCCAATTTAAATTCTGAAAATTCCTAAAATTAATTCAGAATTAATTAATCAATTAATTCAATTAATAAATAAATTATTCTTCGCAGATATAATTTATTTTCTTAATTAAATTAGATGACTTAATTAATTAATAGAGAATTAATTCTAGTCTTGAGCAGCAACCATGCTTCTGCAGATCTTCTGAAAATCACTGAAAATTATGAATCAATTCCACCACTTCAACGTTGACACTCGATGTACTGTCTGGTTCATAAGTGACTAACTTCCGTGACGTTTCTTCATGTCTTGACTTTGACACTTTGATTTTCTTCAGATTAAATCCTTGTAATTAATGATACTCTGACGAGATCTCTGTCACTTGATTAAATCCACGATCTTGATTTATATCACTGAGGCATGATCAACTTCTTGAACTTCTTCCAGTGAATTACCTCCTCAAGTCTGTAGATGAACCTTGTTTCTGAATCCTTTGACAGATATTACTTTGCGAGATCTCTCTGACGGTCGATCCACTATTTACTTATTACATTCTTATTTGAGTTGAGTTGAATCCTCGAATATACAAATAGGCTATGACATATGACTTACAATCTCCCCCTATTTGTTTGTTAGACAATAACACACAAATACCTAGAGGATAACTCAACTAACAAATAAGAAAAAGATATAAACATACATGCAAAGTAAATAGCAGAAAAGTTCTGGATGAGATTTAACATTTTCCAGATTCCAAGTAGATGTTCCTCTAGACTGAACATATCTTCAAGTAGTTCCATCTTCATTTGTACAACCACATTTCCTGTTGAGAAGCCCATATCTCTTGCTTCTCCCCCTATGAGAATCAACTGATTAAAGAAGATCACCTTCGTTTTACCACCTCTCCCGTACAATAGGATCCGCAGATAAAAACCAATGGTACTCCCCTAACTGCTTCTTCCCTTACTAGGAAATCACCTTGTGTTTACCACCTCTCCCGTACAATAGGATCCGTAGTTAGAAACAACAATGGTGTGGTGTAGTGTACATTTTTAGGATCTTTTTCTTCCTCCCTGCTATTTCTCCCCCTTAGTTGAGGAATCCTCCAAACTATTTCTTAAGCTTTTATCTCCCCATTAAAGAAGGAATGTATGCCGTCGTCTGAAGGAGTTCTCATATTTCACTTGTTTGGAAAAGAAATAACAAGTAGTTTCTCTTTCTACCTCACTGTGAGTGTGTGATTCTGTTTAGTGTACCTCACATGTGTTTCACTCTTCTATCCACTCGTGTTTACACTCATTCTCACAAGTGTATCACTCTTCTCTCATAGCTCCATAATCCAGCTGTACCTGCAAGGAAAATCACCTTAGCCATCCTTAAAGGAGGTCACAGGTGGTGCAATGGGAGTTCACAAATCCCCATCCTTGTTAAACTCGTCAGATGAATCTGAGTCATAATTTACAAGTTGCTAGTTTCCCTTTTAGGGTTCCAGATTTGAATTCTGGGAAGGTAAACAATGATCCAACGAATTTAGCATAAAGATCAAAGTTCCCTTCTAATGTCTGTGAAGACATTTCCTTGTGACTTATCAGGTAATATCTGAATCATTGTCAACAAGTTGCCGATCTGCACCTATGTCAGATCCACTATCCGCAGATGCATCCAGGGGATTTAAGCCTGGGGAGGTAGACACTGACCACTGACATATGGCTTTTGGATCAGTATCCTCTCTTAACACCTGTAAAGGCAATTGGTCCACTAACGAACCTTGAACAATCGAATCTGACCTTAAAATGGTCGAAACTCTTGTTTCCGTTAACTCATCCTTTGTGTGTGTAACCTCTCCTTGTGCATCAAGAATTGATTATGTTTGAAGTGGTGACACTACATCGGATACCTTGGCCGACAGGCAAAATTCAATAGACGCACCCTGTTGAGAGAATGAATCTAGTAACTGATTTTGTGCCTTTTCAGCCATTACATCTTTTTGAGAAGATGTATGGGGGTTAGCAGTTGTCTCGGTTTAAATACTACTCATCTATGTAGGAGACAGAGCTACTGGGTTGACTACAGAACCTTCCTTATGTGGTGCACTAAGGCACTATCTCCCTCACGCTCATTCATACTACATTTAGTGGTAAGAGAGTGTTGGTTGGTTCTGTTTTTGTGTTTGTCTTTACAGTCTGGGATAGACGTTGTGGGTTTTCAACCTCATGACTGTCAATGAAAGAAAGTCATTGGAGACTGAACCTGTAACACAGAACATATGGTAATAGAGAGAAAATGATTTACAATAGTGATTTCAAAATATTTTACATGAAATAAGAAATCACTAATGTAGAAAGAAGTTTGATTTTGTTTTTCAATATGAATGAGTTTTTGATAAAACATTGATCACTTAGGGTAAAGTCTAAGTAATTCTCATTCATGTCAAAAGCTTACAAATATCTGCAACATAATGTTAACAAGATATCATTGACCGATACTTGTCAAGTACTTTAGATACTAAATGTTATGTTGCATAATCAATATATCACTGCACATATAAAACAATATGATTGTGCCTAGTGATAAAATAGTTATAAATATGACGACTCTATTAGTTCATATAAAATTATAACTTCTGTTAGAGTGCCATACCATGTCCTTGACGATTGCTTGAGCAGCATACTAGTTCATACCAACCTGAAGTGAGATTGTGAAGAAGAGATTGCATAGTCCAATAGATCTGCAACTGCAAAGTCTATGAACTGTGGTGCATTGACTTCCTCTTTTGACTCACCAACCAGGAGTACACTTGTACACATCTTACTAGAGTACAATTCCAAGTGTAATGTGCAGCAGGTGCTTGATATGTCATAATATTCTCAAGTCTCGTCACTGGTGCTATATGTTGGATACTGCTTCCTGATAATAACCTAGCACAAAATACAAAATTTCACTGATAACATATCCAGCTTGCAAACAGCCATATCCCTCGGATAAACCTTTGCTGTTATCTCCAAAGGTAATCAGGGGGCCAGCTTTCTCAATCCACATCTGATAGCAGGGCTCTATCTCCGGTCATATGTCTTGATGATCCACTTGTCAAGAATCCACACTACCGGTTATACCTGTATAATGCCCTGCACTTCAAATGGATTAGACCTTCTTCGGAACCCAAACTTGGTTGGGCCCGGCATACTTGTAGAACTGTCCTTTGTCAGACAAAACAACATTTTTAATTTTAATGGTCTCAACATTCTCAATGACTGAACATTTGACCTTGTAAATAGCCTTAACAAATTTATGTTTAAGCTTAGGCACAAATGTCTCCTTTCTAGCCTTAGAAGGACTAGCAGTCTTAGACCTATCATGCTTCTTGTTATTCACATGCTGACGAGTAGTACTCTTATCATTAGACACATGCTTACCATTGAAATAAGCATACATCATATTAAAAGCACAAGACATACAATTAGCAACACCACATGCTTTATGAGAGTGATTAACAGCAGGTAATTTATGCATGGTAGACATGGCATTATTGTTATCCAACTCATGTGTGTCTGAGTTAGTCTCAGTTGCTTTCACAACTTTGACTGGAACTTTCGACTCGCTTGACTTGGAAACAATCTTCTCATAAGCATGATCCTCAGCACGTATTTCTTCTTGAATAACAGAAGAGGTCGCATCAAATGGTTCAGCAATTGATGCTTTATAGAGGGGTTCATCAACACCCTTAAGCACATGTGGTACTTCCCTCCCTTTAGCACATACATGAGGAGGGGAGTTTATGCCTAATTCTCCAATAGCAGCATTGTAATCATAACCTATTCCAGATGTTTGATTAACAGCTTGCTTACTGTAGAACTCTTTAGCCTTCGAACAAGAATTGAAGTAGGCTCTAACCTTAGTCTCAAGACCGGTGATCTTGTCTTTGAGAATAGTTTCAAGTTTTCTATAACAGTCAACTCTATTCTCTAGAAAAGATACCTGTTCTATTAATTTGTCTTGATTAATGTGCACAAGTCTTAATTCATTGACCTCTTTCTCAAGGTCTGTGATCTGTAAACTTAACAGTTCATTATCACGACGTGCACAATCTAAGTTACCTCTTAGATGATAAACCATTTCAGCATCAGAAAGTTTTACCTCTATTCTTGACGATGAAGCTTTTCCATCAATAGCCATAAGAGCAAGATTTCCTTCATCTTCATCTTCACTGTCAGTATCATCCCAGCTTCTTCCCTTTGCCAGATAAGCCCTTTCAGAGTTCTTTCTTACTTGCTTAGGCTTCCTACATTCTGTGGCAAAGTGTCCCAACTCATTGCAGTTATAGCATCTGATGGTGCTCCGATCAACCATCCCTGTTTTGTATCCACCACTGCTGGTGTTAAAGGATGAAGATCCACCTTTCTGGAATTTTTTGTAGTTGGACTTGTACTTAAGCTTGGGATTCCTCTTGAATCTGACATGGGAGAATCTCTTGACAATTTGGGCCATTGATTCATCTTCCAATTGCTCCAGCTCTTCCAAGGAATAAAAATCATCACTTGATTGATTTGTAGTAGGAGGATCATATTCTGCTACTAACTCATTTTCCTCACCCTTGGAAAACTGTACCATTCTTTCTAACTGTTGAGATTGTTGTTGTTGTTGACCTTCAGCTACAAGTGCATTAGATGTGCTGACCATTCTATCCTTCCCGTAGACTTCCTTCTGTTGAATCTGCTCCAACTCATAAGTTTTTAACACTCCATAGAGCCTGTCCAAAGAAATCTCACTCAGATCTCTAGCTTCTCTAATGGCAGTGATTCTATGTTCAAGATGAGCTGGCAGTGTTAAAAGGAACTTTTTGTTGACCTCCCTGATTGAATAATACTTTCCATTGATGTTCAGGTTGTTGATCAACGCATTGTACCTCTCAAACACTTCAGTAATTCCTTCTCCTGGATTTGATTTGAAATGTTCATATTCAGAGGTTAGGATTTCCAACTTGTTTTCCCTAACTTCCTCTGTGCCTTCATTAATTATCTCAATAGTTTCCCACATGTGTTTGGAATTTTTACAGTTCATCACATGTCTGTTCATCAAGGGATCAAGGGAATCAATTAATATTAATTGAAGGCTGGCATCCAAGGAGGCTTCTTCCTTCTCAGCAGGAGTAAAATCTTCAGGCTCTTTTGGATAGGTTCTAGCTTCAGTAGTCACCACACCATCTATTATTACCTCCGGTTCAATAACCATCGGAGTTTTTATACCCTTCTTTAACAAGTTTGAATATTTGGGATTTGCAACTTGTAAAATAATAGCATCTTCTTCTTCCACATGATATAATTCTCTTTATCAAATTGTGGAATTTTAACGGTTCCAACTTTATGTGAAGTCATTATGAATTTTTGAATAAATAAAAATTCAAGGAGTTGAAAAATCACAAAAGTCTAGGATCTTGATTTGTTCGTTAATCAGAAGGCTCTGATACCAATTGTTGGGTCCCAATTAGTTTGTAGAAGGGGGGGGGGTTGAATACAAACAGTACCGAATAATCGAATTAAATGCGGAATAAAAAATGTGAAACAAAATTCAAGTTAAATAAAAATATTATTAAACTTGAAAGGTGTTACAACAACTGTATCGATTACAAGGTATTAATCTCAAATCAATTATCACAAATCTAGAATAAATTCGACATGAACTTTTTCTATTTTTGCAATAATTAGAATCAAATGCTAAACGCGATTTGAGATTAAGTTCTAGGGATTTTGATCCGCTAGATTGTTACACAAGAACAAGATAAAGATTTCTAGTTGATTGGATTTAACTTTACAATCTAGAAATGTGATCTTAAATTAAGCAGATGAAAAATGGAATGTTTCAGAGGCGGCTGCTTTTTCTTTCTGTGTTCTTGTTTTTGACTTCTGTATTGGATGTATATTTGATCTGCTGCTTGTCTGCTTCTTTTAATCAACATAATAGAATTGAACTGGCAAGACAATCCCTGAGCTCAGCAAGACAATCGGTAGGACAATGGATTGAACTAGCAAGACAATCTGAATGAACTAGCATGACAATCAGAATGAACTAGCATGACAATCAGAAT